>NC_035790.1:5401098-5560332 GCF_001653235.2 Pochonia chlamydosporia 170
CGATGTGTGTAACGTGGCGCTCACATGTTGCCAGTTTGCCCTTGAATTTTCCCAGTCGCCTCAATCGTCTTGTTGTTTTCCATATGCCAACACTTCGGAACTGCAGACCAAGCTCCGCCACCCTAGCAATGACTATGATGATGGGTGCATGACGACATGCTTCCATGGCGTCAAGCTTACCTTCCATGAAATCAGACCAGTACACCGACTATTCCCGGAATTGAGAATGCAGCCTTAGGGTAGTGGCAATGTGACTGTGTCTCTCACTTACCCGACAGCTTGGGAGAGTTGGCTGTGTGTTGCGAAACATTGTCTCTCAATGCGCAATGACAAGCATGGGAATTGGCTCCCGGTCGTTCCAGAAGTCTCTCAACCCGGCACGGGTGAGGGGCGTCCAGAAGGAAAGTTGAAGCGTCAGTAGCCTTGATGCATTACATTGACCGGTCAAG
Source organism: Pochonia chlamydosporia 170 (assembly GCF_001653235.2). Lineage (NCBI taxonomy): Eukaryota > Fungi > Ascomycota > Sordariomycetes > Hypocreales > Clavicipitaceae > Pochonia > Pochonia chlamydosporia. Next base: position 5,401,548 of record NC_035790.1, read on the forward strand.
GTTGTAAAGCCAGTCGTCTTGAAGCTTTGTTCCGACACATGACAACTGGCAGTTTATTGCAGCCCCATGACCAAAAACTAGGCCCATGGCAGTCTGACAGCGGACGAATGCTTGAAGAACATCGTATTATTATTTTTTTTTGCGGTTGGTTTTTGCCCATTCCTCTTCGATGACAACCGAGGCGATGACGAGACATTGTATCATGCATGCATGCACGATACTGGCCGACCCTTGCTATGTCCGACAACTATCGATGTAAAATACTTGACCAAACACCAACAGCACACACACCAACAAGCACACGCCCAATCCGAAACCTACTCTAGGGGTGCTGCAACTAAAATCGCGTCTCAACATGGCAGACCGAACAGAAACATCTGCAGAAATAGCCAGTGACGGGAACAAATAACATTTTGGTGACGAGTTGGGCTCAAGAACCGCGTGCAGTCCGCTAGTTTTCGGCCACTTAGCAGCTGTCACCAAGATCGCAGCTCCGGAAACTCGCGATTCGGAAAGCCGAAGGTGTCATGGCCGTTTCTTCTGCTCTCCAAGGTGTTCACTCTAGCTCGACATCACCCAAAGCCAATAGTAGCATAAAGCGAGTGCATAATACCACGACTATCACCTATCTAAGGTGTAAACACGATATGCCCGAACCCGAGGACCAGCAACGCACCAGCGTCGTGACGTCCATCTACCCCAGATGACGAAAACCGTATTTACACGAAAATATTTTAGGCGCTTAACCCGGTTCCGCCGCCAACGATCCCGGATGTGAGCCGCGAGGCTCTCTTCACCGACTCCTCTTTGAACCAACTCATCTGATTGTGTGGACAGAAAGGTCTAGCCAGCCTAGGGAATGAATGAAGTTTCCTGGCCAATTATGGCTAAACCTGCGCCCCCCCCCCCCCCCCCCCCCCCCCTTCCAACAGACCCCTGGTCCCTTTGTCCGCTAAGCTAAGCCCCTTCTCCTGGTTGGATATATACCGGGGATATGCTTGCCAGTTTGACTAATAATATAAACGGCGTCGTTGGGACCCGACTTCCCATTCTAGTGTTAAACTGACCACTTATCGTTTTGCCCAAAATTACGTTACCAAGTAATGTTTTACAGTCGTTTTATGCCTTTCTAACCCATCTCGCCGGGCAAATCTCCGCTTTTTGGGCGGATTTGGACACCCAGGTACGTCACATCGCCACGGTTTGCGGTGCTTGTTGCAGTGCTGCCTGTAGCCGTGTCGTGTCGTGTCAGTCAGAACAATCCCTACAAAAGAACACACCTCCAGGTAACGGAACTGGTTCTGGGGGAATAGGTACGCACGCAAATGAGGAGTTTCTGTCAAAGATGACCAAATTGCCGTCTTTGTCCACCCCGCCCTTGTCGCACTTGGCGCCTTTCGGGCAGAAATATACACCCTTTCCCCTTTGTCTGAGTGCTTCCATATCTATGGACTGGAACTGCTCATCATCATCAGACGACTCATCTGATCCCGATACATCACCGCCAACACTGGCATGGCTCAGTTGGCTCTTGTCTGGCAAAAGTTTGCGAGATGAAAAGTGCGTCGACTCAGGCTCACTGGACATGGACATGACCTCTGGCACAGAAGGCATTTTGGTGTCACAGAAAGGTGAAATGGACGTTTGCATGATGCTTAGTTCCCCTCCATTCATCATGGAAGACTGTGGTCGCCAGACTTCCTGAACGTCTCGAGAAAATCGCAAGCTTAGGTCCCTTATCTGCCTGTGCCACATCAATCGGAAACTGTTAGTTAGAGCTTCGAAGGAGGTGATGACACGCTCGTGACAGTCTTGGCTGGCAGGAGTTTGTTACGTAAGCACATACTTTAGTTTTGATAATCCGACGTCCAGCTTCACAAGATCAGAGAGATCGGACATGTGACTCTCCATTCTGGAGCGTTCGTGAGCCTTATAGGATGCCTGTGCGATATGTGGCCCTTTCACTAGCTGTTGTGTAAGTTGGGCCCACATGGTTGCCGTGCGAGTAAAATATTCCCCAAGTTCGGACACTACGTCCTCGGAGTCGGATGACAACGGAGGAGGAGTACTCAGTTCAAGTTCTCGAGATGCCAGCTCAAGTTTTTGTTGGACCAGAGTATCCAAATATCCTGCTTGTGGCGAGGAATGCCTTAATCCGGCCTCGAATAAGTGAGAGGTAGACGGGACCGGCATGATGAGCCTACATAAATGACGAATTCGAGTGCGTACAAACCCAGCCCAGTGGACGTTCTACCCGAAGGATCAGAGCTCTGCGCAAATAGGTCCCGAACAGGGAATGCACCTGTAGAGCGGCCTTCACTAGCCACAACCTGCCACCTTCAATCCCCAGAGTATGAAGCGATGGAGACACGGCACCATTCAGTTGTTTGCCTGTCCCACCCGTCAACAGAGATAGGGTAAGGTGGACTGTTATGTTGTGGTACAGGTATAGCTACCACCTAGGTGAAACCAACAAGTTTGTTGGAAGAGGCTGGCAACCTGGTGGCTATGCAAATTTTGATGCCAATCTGGTAGCAAGGTTGTGTGGGTAAGTAGTTAAAATTGATAGGATCGCCGACGTTTGACGGCCCCGGAGCGTAACTAATGACCAGGTCTGGCCAACCGTGGGTTGGACGTGTTTGACCGGTGTGCCTGTTGTGTCCCAATGTGTAACAGCTTGGCAAGAGTTGACGAGGTTTGACAGGTTCGGCCACAAGGGAGCTTTCTCGAAGCTTGGTTGGTTCAGAAGCCAACAAATGCTGTCCGCCTTCCAAATGACGCAAGACCACACGGAAGAAGAGGGACCAGTACCGACGACTGGTTGCCAATTAAGAGGATAAGCAAAGAGAAACCGGTGCGTCCGGTTGGTATTGAAGGGGTTTAGATATGCAAACTTTGCGGACGAATATGTGTTGAATGGTAACCAGGCAGGCAGGGTCTTTGAGTGTGGTAGGGAACGCTCCAAAGCACCTCAGCCGTTGAGCTGAGTAAGGTGAGATCGATCCAAGCCAGCAGGCTAATCAGTACCTAATACGGTTTGTGAAAAAAAAAAAAAGAGAAGAAGCAATGTAAAGCCGTTGATGACAGAAACGGAGGTACGGCCAATACTATACAAAGGGTGGCCTCAAGCGTTTGAGATACTTGGAAGGGACAGAAATGAGGGTACAGATCAAAGCAAGAGTGTAGAGAAAGAAGAAAAGGCGGCTCTCAAACCTGAAGAAAGAGAGTATCCCCAGCCAAACAGACGGTCCCAAAGAAGAAAACGGAAGGCAACAGGTGAGCGTTTTGGTCTCGTTTTGCGGTTGGGTGAAGGGACGAGTTCTGTTGATTGAGTGGGAGGTTCGTCTCTCTCTATCCCTCTCTCACCCCGCTGCTAGAATTTTTCTTTAGGAATACGCCGTCGTCAAAGGCGAGAGAGAACGACGCAAATCAAAGCAGAGCAGAGCAGAGCAGAGCAAGACTTGGTGGTGCATTGAAGAGCACCTCGATAGATGCAGACAACCCAACGCTGCACAATCAACAAACGAAAAAAAGGTTATCCGGCTCTTGTTTTATTACTTGATGCCGCTCAGGTTTTCTTCTACTGCTTCTTTGCCCTTTCTTAAGGACTGGTACTAGAAGAGGCGAGACACATGTTATGACGGAACAACAGAGCAGGGCATTGACACAGTCAGCCAACGAGCTGGGGGCTACCAGAAAATGCCTGACATCTCGGTGCGTAAGCGCATGGGAAGAGGGGGCGCCAATAGTGATAGATTGGCAGAAATGGCCAGATATCGGGGCGATGAAAAGTGACAGAACAGTCAAAAACGCTCGCTGACGGGCAGTTGAGCACTGAATTTGGGTGGGATGACAAGCTTGGATACGGGGTTCCTGGGACTCAACTGGAACAAACAACACGATGAGGTGAGTTGAGTAAAGAGAGAACATGGAGGAGAGAAAAGAGGAAACAGGGCTAAACCAAGTCAGGCGAGCGGCTAGACCCGTTGTGGCCCGTTGTGGCCCGTCATGGTTCATCATGGATCTGTCTGTGTCTGTCTTGAAAGACGGTGGCAGCGATCCGTCCTTCCGTCCATCCAGACTCTGTACTCTGGACTCTGGACTCTGGAGACGGACAGGTCCGCAGGTTGGCACTGTCGTTTCGTTTCTGCATGGATTGGAATGACCGGACTGTTCAAATGTTGTCAAGTGTCCGTCCCGTCCGTGGTGCATTTTGAGGCATGGTGGATCCTGAGGAACGCAAAGGACCGAGTCCCTGGTCAGATATCACTTCTTTCTGCTCCTGGACTGGTATGTGATTGATTGGCGAGCACCCGCCTCAGCCACTTCTTGTATGGAGCATGTCACGTATGTGATCTGTGCTCGAGGCGGTGCCGGGAAACTAGGCGCAAAATCCGGGGAAGCTTTCGGATTGGCTGTCTGCAACTTTCTGTGGCTGGCGGAATGGGTTGAGGAGACGGGCAAAAACAAATAGTTGAACCGAAAATCTCCCATGAGACTGGAGCAAGTTTATCGTCTTTCCCACCTAGAATTGCCTGGTCTTCTGTTGTCCTAGGAAATTCCTTCTTTGGCCTGACCGTGTCTGTCTGCGAACATGCGGACCGTCGCTGTTCTCTGTCCTTTCTAGCCCGGAGAGGATCCGTAACTTTGAACGGCCCGTCCTCAATGCTCATAGAGTCTTTTACCCCACACTGTGCTCTGTACCGTGCTCAGCTAACATTGTCGTTTTGTGCACATTGCTTTTTCTCTTTCTCGTTGTGCTGGGATTGCCTGCTAAAAGTTGATAGGTGATAAATATTAGTTGGGACTGGTGCGTTTGATCTCCCTCTTCAGCTTTGGGAGTGTTTGGACTCCATAACGCGACCAATGACGTTGATTGATCGTCATCCAGCTGTAACTGGCGCCGTCTCCCTCGGGTTTAGCCTCTCAGCCCAAGGATGCCACGCTATCTCATTCAGATCTAGAAGAATTCAAGGGTTTTCTGGGGTCTCAGCCCGGCGAAAATTCCGTGATTAGGGAGGAGACGGAGCAAGATGAATAAGTGGGTTTGATGAGAGCTCTGGTCCCCCATGTATGTTAGGTATGTCCCCCGTGCAATACAGTTTTTCTGTGCTCCCTACACCATACATAGGACTTGCCGGTCGCCTGCAAGTTACACCTGGATCCCTCGTCAGCCCAGGAAAAAAGGAAGCGCTCTGAATAATACAAGGCTTGAGCCTTGTTTGAACTCACAGAAACAAGCAGCGCCCGCAAGGACGCCTTGTTGTTCCTCTTTTTGCAGCTCTGCGGTTTTCATTCTGACCCCAAGAAGCGCCACCGCCGGGATGATGTGTTGTTGAACAAATAATGACAACAAAATGCAGCACAGATACGAGGCAAGCTCTGTGCAAGTCAAACAAGGCGGGCTTTGCCCTTGCCAGACAACCCAATCTGCTGGGTAACGTTAAGGTACGTACGTACATGCATGTTTGCACACATACATGCGTACATACAGCGTTTAGGTTGAATGGCGACAAAACGTGCATCGGCGACTGGTCTTTTCCATGGTGCAGCTGGGGAGATGCCGCTGGAATGCGAGAAACATGCAGTTAGCCCAGGCCGCACCGATAATTCGGGTCGACGTAGGGAAGGGGGGGGGGGACGGAGTAGATCTTTCTTCTTCCCTGAGTCGGTTCTTTGATCATCGTTTTATATTATATTATGTGGAGGACGGATGTGCCGCCGGGGTTTGGCTGGCAGGAGTGAGGACGCGGCACTTCTGTTTCTCCAGAGGCAACAAAGCAACGTTTTCCTGTGCTACTCCGTAATTTGTATCCAGATGTCAATATGAGGCACAGGCAATGACAGTCAGAAACAGGAGAAGACTTGCAAAGATTACCAACGACGCGGTCCATATGGCCCAGTTCAGCCACCATGTCTTGCCCTTGCGGCCGGCGCGGAGACGGAAGACAGCGACGGGTATTGCGAGGAATGGGAAGGCGTCGCCTTGTGGCACATCGGTATGACCTCGAAACCCCCAAGGACAAGGATAAGGGGCCAAAAGGGCATTTCAGGACGACAAATGAAGGTTGCTACAAGTTTGCTCTGGTGGTCTGGTGTCGGTCTGGTCACATTGAATCATCAGGACATGTCTGAGCATCCAGAGCCGGCCACGGTCGCCCAGACATGGCCGCCACTCGCTCCCCTTGGAATCAGACTAGGCAGGGATCATGGGCCGAGGGAGCTGGGGGTCACCAAGAAACCGGGTTTGGGCTTGGAAGCCAACTGGTCGGTTGTATCCTGACTGACTGGACTCTAGAGAGTTGGTTGATGGTTGACTGTTTGTTGCTGGCACTTGCTCCCTTCCTCACTGCTGACTCGCCAGACGACTTTTGATGCTTGGCTTGATGCATGCTGCGCTGCTCCTTGTTCATTCACAACCCGGCAGCATGCATGGGCTTGCATGGATAGGCATGCCATGTCATGGGCTCCTGGTAAAATGGACAACTGAGCAGCAGGATCAACTTGGCCCCGCCTGCCAGATTTGATGCTTTGACTGTGAAGTGTCAGGTGTGTGTGTGTGCGAGTGTAAGCCGTCTGGCCTGGTGCGAGGCAGGTGCGTTGTGTGGTGAGCCAGCTCGAGCCAGCACAACATTGAACACAGCACAGCACAGGACAGGGGCGGCCGGCACCTGGGCAGATAAGTACCTAGGTACGTACCAGACTGCACATAGGTCCATGTCATTGACCGTCACAGAGTCCATCCAGTCCAGTCCAGTCAAGTCAAGTCAATTTGCTCCAAGACGCCAGGCTCGATTGCGATAATTTTCGGGGCGAGGGACCTGCCGAGATATTATTGTTATTTACGGCCTGTATCCTCGCTGCCCTGACCCTTATCTGGCCCTGGTGCTTTTCGAGACCCTTTTTATATCACTTTCCTGACTTGAGATCTCTTTAATGCGAGGTACACTCACCTTTGACCCTTTTTGACGTTTTCCACCAGATTTTTCTGCCCAATTCCTCATCCTATGACCCACGAGAAAAGTCTACGCATGAAGAATCACATTTCAGCGACACAAAAGCAAACGAGAAAAGAGACGAGAGGAGAGAACACAACACTCCTCTTTGCCCCAGTCACTCAAAGGGGTTTTTGCGAGATATCATTTTTATTGTGCACGACGACGATACGCAAAGTCGATTCCGGGCACTTGGCACCAAGTATTACTCGGTGGTTGGCGCTTGCATCCGTTGAATCTCTCTTTGTTGATCCATCCATCCCTTCTGGATTTTGCGCAGACTCTCCATCCAGACTCGTCTGGTGCTCAAACGCGCCGTCGTGTGCGCCTGGTACCACGTCGCCGGATCAGTCAGTTTTAGGATTGAGCAAGGCGTTTCCTGGCTGGTAGGTTCTTATTTTCCTAAGTATCATTCTACAGAGCACCGACTAGGAAGATTCCATAATACCCAAGGTGGATGAGCATTTTGTCACTTGAGCGACGAAGCGGTCTGGTCTGGTCTGCTGGCTTCCTGGCTGGTATTCAGGTTACACAAAACAGCCCCAAGTTGCTCCCATCCCACTCCATCAAATATCCCCTCCATAAGACCATACCAAACTGGAGTTGTCCTTGGTCCTCACTGTCAATCTGTCAAGTCGCTTCACTCTGCCACTCTCTTGCTCTCCCTTGCCCCTTGCTCAAGTGAGTACAGTCAAGGTGCCTGGCAACTAAAACCTGGAGTCAACACCACACCCGACCAGACGCAGTGCCGGCCAAACTACCAGTCAATACCACACACCAGGCCAAACGCTTTCAAGCCACTTTGCCCTCTATGGGGTTTCTCACGGCAGTCTGGTCTGCGTCTGCTGGCTGGTCTCGGGCAAGATTAAACCTCACCAACCCCTACCAATTCTTCCATACCATGCCAATATCCCAGATCTGACAGAACCCTTGTTTGCTCTTCCCTCATGTGATCGATCTTTCCATCTTTCGCATTTTCCCTTTGATCGGATTTGTTCGGCCAAATCGACCTTTCCCCAAGTGGACTGTGCTGGCATGGACTGGACCATGGCGCTTGCTTGCTTGCACTCAAAACCCGTACCTGCCGCAGATGTCGAAGCTTTTTTCCAGACCAGACGGGTGTGGCAGGCGCGAATCATTTGAGCTCGACTCTCCCGGCGACCTGGGTCCAGTACTTTACCGATCGATTTGATGTCAATTCATTGACCACCAGACATGCGCCAGACCTGGCCAGACCAGACCAGACCATCAAATACTCTTGCCTATCTACGGAGCATTCCTCGCTTCTCTCTCAATTGATGTACTGACACAAAGCACAAAGCACAAAGCACTTGACTGGCTTCCGTGGGGTGTCTGTGCATGCCCCATGCTCTGCCACCAAACCAGTCCAAGCACCAGACAGACATAGCAGTTGACCAGTTTCAATTTCCATGTCGCATCCCTTCCCCCCCTCCCTTTACCTGCAAGCCCTCCCAAACCGAGCCGTTTTCAGTCCAAGAGTTTTGTTGGCTGTAAACTGACCTGACGGCTATTCAGACCACCAGACTGCATCCTTTCTGTTTTATAGTTTTGGGTTACGAGCGCTGCAGAGGTGTCACTTCCCTGGCGTTGTCAAACTTGGCACCGAGCGCTTGGATCAGACTGGACCAGCGGAGCAGACTGTTTACCCCATCCGAGTTGACTCGACGGCTGGAAGCTACCCACATTGCGGGACTAGCCGATCAGTCCCCTCCCCTCCCGCCTCAATCGCTTTGATTGTTCCCTGCCCAGTCACAAACTCTGGCTGCCAGAAGCTGGCAAGCCGAGCTGTGGGTGGTGAACAATTGAAGGCGCCAAAAGCTTGAGGACAAGCCAATCCAGTAACCCGGGCGGCTGACTTGACTATTGAGTCTTGCAGCAACAGGTCCGGAGATCTGCTCTCTCTGTGTCTGGTGCTGCCACTCAGCACGACAGGGCTACAAATCAACAAGTTGAGCAAAAGCAGCAGACTTGACCAGACTTGACGTCTCTGTCCCTGTCTGTCCTGTCACATTTGGGCCTGGTCTGGTCTGGCCGGGGCAGACTTGACATCTGGACATTGCAACAGACACAAGCACCCATCATCAGGCCGCCTCGCATCTTCCAGACATCAGACACATGCAACTTAGTCGTTCGCCGAGCCAGCCTGGACTCGACGTCTGGATCAACAGCAACAACTGTCTAATTCCTTCTCCAGATTTGCACACGACATTGCGTTGCTTCATTGGCGGACGAGATCGAGCAATTTCTGCTGACCAGTTGAACAATAGATAGCACCGCATGCAACGGTAGCTTGTGTTCCACTGCCTGTAGCAGGGGAGGTCCAGAGTTGACCTTCCATTGCCATTTCTCTCAGCCACGCATCCGCAAACTTGCCTCGTCACGGCATCCAAGTCATACAACCACTGCCGGTCGGCCGTCGGAACTCACTCAATCCGAGTCTGGCCCATTCTTTGGTCGCACTGATAAAGGTTGTTGCATATCCTACTTCCATGGGTGACTCGTTGCACTTGGACGACCACCGCCCCGCAAAGCGCATCAAGTTGTCAACACCATCAGAGCTTCATCACCATCGCGAAGCCGAGGAGTCTTCTCAACATCAACCGCGGCATTCGCCGCCGCCGCCGCAACTACAACCACCAGAAGTCTGCCAGTCGCATCCTTACTCGTACCAACAGCTACAGGCACAGCAGCCTTCATCGCATCCTGTGTCCCAGCAGTTGCCTCACAGCTCGAAGGAGCATGCTGCTTCTGTCCCCTCATCAGGTAGAGCTATGGCGAGTTTAGACGGGCCAGACAACTCGCCCGGGCCAAATAACCCTTGGCCAACTGACTCCGTGTTCGACCCGTCATGGAGGTGGCCACTGTCGGCTTCGAACTGCCCCCCTCCTTCATCCCATGTGCTACATCTTGGTGCTTCAAGAGACAACTTGGAAACCGGGCATGTCTTTGCCTCGCCACAGCAACCACCAGTGTCGGGACCATCAAGTTTTGACCCTACATCGCTACCCACTTCTTCAGGTAAGGAGCCCTATTTCTCTCTGTTTTCTTAATGTCGTGTTTGAGTAAGTTCTCCAAATCGTGCTATTGCATACGCGGAACCAAGGAAAAAAAAAAAACGATACATTTCTTGCATCGTGCATGGATTGCTTTGAAGCAGGTTGACCACGACCTCTGATACATAGCAAGCGTTGTCAACTTGGCACAAAGCGCGAACATGTACGAAGTACGGACCTCTGGAGCTCCAAAACTCTTGCCTAGCATGCAGCTCTGAGATGACCACCCACCACCCTTGTTGATCTTGGAGGCGCCGTGTTGTGCATTCGCCCCCACACCGGTGAGCATGCACCCATGTGCTTCATCACTCGAGAGCATCTCGTCGGGCCTCGTGCCTTGGCTCATGGTCAAAGTCTAGTCTACTTGGACTGAATGCTCAACCTTTCAACCAATACTTGTCACCATTTACCGAGTTAATCCCTCATACTTTGTTTCGTTCCCAGCAAGTTCTGAGATTCGCTCTACCAAGATTTAATGCTCTAGCAAATATCTAATGAAGCAGAGATGGTTGGCGAGCTTGTCATCATCCTGCGGATGATTGACCGGATACCGTCACATGTTTCTTTGGTCAAAGGACCATATCAGCACTCGCTTCCCAGTGGAAGGGCTTGTGTCTCACTTCTGGAAATACCGCTACCCGTTCCTTCGACTGCAATCAACTGCCAAGCTTGAAGCGAAATGCTTCATTGTCTCACACAAGAGCTGACATACTATCCAGCCGTATCTTCGACGTCGCAGCTCGACTTCACGACGTTGAGTCCCTCGGACTCCTTCTATTCCTCCCAACCAGCGCAGTTTGAGGCAGTCTTTCCAACTTCTGTGTCACGATCTCCTGTTACATACGATAGCGTGCCACCCTCCATACCAGAAGTCACAAGTAGTGGGCACCAACCGCCTGAGAGAAGTGTGGCACACAGAAATGACGTGCTTCGTAGCCCCTTTCGAGATTGTATTGGCACATTTGGACTGCATAAGTCGCAGTTCTTCAGCCGTCCAGCTGATGGCAGAGTCAACGGCTACATCAAGTTTTCCTGGCCAAAGGAAAGCCGCGGGAAGCAAACTCCAACAGAGCGTACGCCGTCCATTTCGGACGCCCCAAGAGTGATTGAAATCGATGATTCCACCGAGACGAGTGACGAGTTTGCTTCACAATCTTCGATGTCCGTGATTGGCCCCTCGCCAGCACCGTTGAGAGGTGCAGAGGACTCTATCGAATTTACTGTGGATGTATCCAGCTTCTTCAGCCAACCTGTGACGTTTAGTTCCATGTCTCATACACCGGTTGGGTTTACCCCGTCTCCTGTTCTCTCGAATGCGCCTACTGAGGTTGCTTCTATGGGCGCTCCGAAGCTGTTACCCGCCCAGTATGGCTACGAGGCCAAGATGGATGATACTGACCGACGGTTTTGGATGTTCTGTAAGTGGAATGGACATGGGCAGGTAGACGTGCATGATCTGAATTATCCTGACAATTTATTAGATATTCGAAACTGGTGTCCTGGTCGCAGCGTTTTGGAAGACACAAACCTGTGGTTGAAGGATTTCGCGCAAATGCACAAAAGCCTGGGTGTGCGATCGGCCATTCAGAGTCTAGCCGGTATTTACATTTACGATTATTTGCCACTAGATTCTATTCGCAAGAGAGTCAACCAGCGATTTTCTGATGCCGAAGATCGACTTACTCAATTGCTAAATGATCCCGCGACTGCCCGAGATGAATCTCTAGCAAATGAACTCATCACCATTGCCGTGATTCTTTCTATGCAAGATGTGAGTAGGAATCATTTCGTTGTAGTTCTGCGAACATGCATGCGAACGTGCTGGTTGATCTTGTCGTTCATTGCTCTCTGACTCAAACGTAGATCGTCTTGACCGAACGCCGCCTTAAAAAGCCATTTTCACCCCGGTGGCTTCAAGGCTTTCGCCAAGGAGAACAATTCCTTCAATCGACTGACCATGGCTCGAGGTTCTGGAAAGCCTCCAATGTTCAAGCATCATCATTGCGAATCTCACAGTCCATTATTGTTGGTCGAGCCGTCATTTTGGCACAACCTATGTCCTCTTTACCCCCACCAGACAAGTTCAATGCCCAGGAAGAGGCATCTCGATTTGGCTGGCTCCTCTACGGCACAGAGAAAGACATGTATCAAATTCACGGTGGTTGTGGATTTTCCAAGAAGTTGCTTCATACCTTGGGCCAGATAACCTACTGTGCAGCACGGCTACAGCAAGAACCAGAGAGCGCTATTGTGCCGATGACAGCAGATTATCTGCACACGGATCTGCTCAACATGAGACAATGGAGTTCCGAGTCAAAGAGCTGGGAGGTTGCAAAATCTGGACCTCCGGTGATTAAATGGGTGCGATCTCAAGCAGATAATTATGAAATCCACACGAATGCATGGATGACGGATGTGACCGCTGAAGCTTGGCGCTTTGCGGCCATTCTCTATCTTCAATGTCGCGTGTTTCGGTAAGTGGCCTGAAATTGGAGCTTGTCCCCCAGAGCCAGGAACGTTGCTAACATCCTTTTGCCAGATTGCCGAGAAACCACCCTGAGGTGGTATCCAAGCTTGATGATCTTGCGAGATGCATCACCATCATGCCCACATCGGGATCTCATTTTACTGCCCAGGCACCACTCTTCCCTGTGTTTTTACTAGGGCTACTGGCAACTGTTCCTAGGCATAAAGCCGTTTCCAGTACATGGTTCAATGAGGTTTTGCAAACCCCAGTACGAAGCGTAAGTTGTATATGCCAATAATCCCAGAATGTCTAGAACTAACGGCAACCTGGGACAAAGAGCGTTCCCCCATTACATAAAGCACTCCAGCATATTTGGAGTTGGATTGACAGAGAGATTCCCGTGGCCTTGCCACCGAATCTCGAAATAGATCTGCCTATTCATTCTCGACAGCCATGGTGGGAACTCCTGGTCACCCGAGTCCAGGACCAAGAACAAGAGGTGCTCTGTTTGACTTGAGAAACAGAAATCATTTTCTCATGATTAACTTAAATCTATTAATCTAACTGGATCGAAGCCCCTGGCCAAAGCTTGATGTTGGTCCTCCCCTGACAGCCACGAAAAAACGCCGGGGACCTGGTTATACACTCAAGGTCTCGAAACATGATGCTCTCGGCAGGATGCACAAGTCAACAACCAAATGTCATTACGAAAGACCAGATACACCACTATCACTGTCTTCTTTCAGGTCATCTGAATCTTTTAGCCGAATGAGATACTGGCCTGCATCATATTGCGTCAGAATTGCGGTGTAGTCGAAGAAAAAACTCATACTCACGAAATTCCGAGTCTGGCGCTCTCCAAACGTCTATAACACTTAGCCCTGCTTTGGAGCACATGATTTGGACACTGTTTTCGCAGTATTTGTGCGCATCGAACCAATCGAACTCCTCGCCAACATGGATAGTTCTCTTAATCTTGTGGCAATTGATTGTTTTGTTGGGGCGGAAATAGAAGCGGTGCCTCGTTGTTGGTTCCTTCTCAATATCTGCGCAGAAGTCCCAGTCTTCTTCTTTGAACACATCTTCGCCAAGAAGTCTGTTGGCGTGATCAAAACCGTTGAGAAAGAAACGCCGATATAAATCCTCCCTGGAGTGATATGCTTTCCAAAGCTTTTCTCTCTGGTCAGCAGCCATGTGGGCATCCATTCCAACCAACAGTAGGTCACCGGGTCGCATGATGGTCTTCCAAGACTTCAGATGCTCTACCGCGGTGACCCATGGATCGTTGCACAGAACCGAACCCAAAGAGAGAAACAATCTGGGGCCTTTTATACTGTTGGCATACCGCTGGCCGTCCTGAAACGTACCCCAAAGACCCGCACAAACAACATTGGATTCTAGACCGGAGTGCAAATTGGCTATGTAGGCTACGTTACATTCCAGGGACGCCTTTGAAATATCTAGAGCCAGATATGTCGCCGGCGTCTGGGCCTTTTCGAATGCCGCCAGGAGGTGCTCGACTTTTCTGGTGTCCCTAAGCCATTACACAGTCAGTTCGACAAAAACTCTAAATGGGTTATACACTGCGACCTTGGACGCTCAAAAGGGGTCAGAAACGAAACAGAGTAGAACATACCCAGCACCAAGATCTACCATGGTCACACCCGCCTTGACTCGCCGTGCGATGTGCACGCCGTACTCGTTAAACAAGGCAATTTCATCATGGGTTTGGTAGAATTCTGTGGTAAAGATAATCTCGTTCCATATGGGTAAACCAACATCGTCATACAGCAGTTCGTCCGGAAGCGTGGGCTTGTTGTGCTCATCATACGGCTCTTGAAGAGCGCAAAGCAACCGCTCACCAATGTTGCTCTGCATAACACTGCCGCCAATGTCAATCACGCTGCCGTGGGCTATGTTCCGTGACTGCATCATGTCGATCTATTTCAGGTATCGATTATCTGTCCGGGTGGGATGTTGCTGTCAATACAGGATCCAGTGAGAGAGCATACGAAGGTCGAGCACGACGTAATCAATTGGTTCTACCTTCAGTGCGACGACGACGCTGACATGGAATACTTGGAAATCCAACCAGACGGTAGTTCGCCAGTCTAACAATGAAAGAGACTTTGGAGTAGGGGTACACAATTTGGTGATTGGGGTTTGCTTTCGGAGACGGAATTGCGCGGGGATATTGGACAAACCTCGAGTTTAAATATGTCGACGAGTACGAACGAACAACGGCAAAGTCTAGGGAGCAAAATATAGGTGATCGCCAAGCTGTACAGCTGTCAATGTTTGGCAGGGGTAACAATGCAGACTTAGGGCAAAAGGATCTCATACCTGAACGAAAAGATGCCTGTAGATTTTGATTCTATGGGCTTGCAGGGCCTCAAAGTCGTGTACGGATACCCTCCACCCGAGTTGCCGAAAGAATGAATCAACGATTGGGCGACACCTGGGCGAAATTTGCAGTCGTGTACCAGTTTCCAGCTTCAGCACTTGGTGTCTCAGCACGACAGAAGGCCAGATGCTGCCGACGAGAAAATCACAACGATCTCTGGCGGGGCAGTGTGTGTTGTGTGTGCATGTACGTGCAAGTCAGGCGACATATGCAAAGGACAGAGAAGGGCCCCAATCGGAGCAGAACGTGGCCACTCCCGGAGCGAGAAATATGGTCAGGAAGTCTTCGAGAGAACAGTTCGGTAGGGCAAATGGATTATCGAAGCATCACACTTGGGGGTGTTGGTCTAAGTGGAGAGACTGAGAGCACAGGACTTGTATGTATGTACTCCGTATGCGTGTAAGGAAGTGTGTGCTTCTTCCAAGGGCCAAGGTATGTTGATTTCTGGAGTGAGAGAAAGGCTCAGATCCTCACGGCCATTATTCTCGGTACCAGCCAGAGGAAGAGTTCTGCAGGATGCAAGCGAATGTATTTTATTTTCTTTTTTTTCCCCTCTGGCAAGGAAGGCAGAGAATAACCGAGACGGGCAGCCGTGAATCACAAACTGGGTCCTGGGACGGAAGAGCTCACCTCACATTAGGGTGATGCATGGAGGGTGGCATCGACTCCAACCACGGTCTTTGCTCTCCACCCCTAGCGTTGGTGTCTTCAGCCACCACCGTTGAGAAACTGGGGGCATCACAGATGGGGCGTGTACAGTTAGATTGGGACCTTCGGTCTTGGTACGGCACCAAATAAGGCCAAATTGTTAAAAAAAGGCATCTCACGTTCTGTTGTCCCAGCGGCTAGTTGGAGCTAGTGAAAGATGTACATGATCGAGTTGAGAAATCTAGCATTTGCATCAGATTGAGGCATAACGCCATGTTGACATGTGTGCATTGAAAGCAGTCTGCTTGATCTGCTTGATGGTGGACTGAACGATTTGACATGCCAAGTCAGGGATGGGCCAAATTTTGGTCTCAGTCTGCAACTTGAATTGTTACCAAAAAATGGTCTTCAGGATGATGTATAACAATTATCAAAGTGCCTTTGTCCGAAGTGACACTTGACTAAGATGCCACAACGGCCGAAAAGGGGGCATGCTCTAAACCGTTGCCGAAGTCAGTTTACCGACTTCCACGAAATGCCCGAACCCTTTTCCAGAAGGATTGTACCCAGCAGACACCGTTCCTCCCTCACTAATCAGCTGGCAGCTCGGACACAGAGCTCCTCGAAAAACCTTAAATTGCAAATCAGGTAGTTGTCGCCGTAACACAAGACCTGAAGTGTAGAAGCATCCAGCGTGCCGGGTCGGATTCAGCGCACGGCTCCTGGCCTGTGGAACGGTGGCACAACAAATCGGGTAATATGTTTATTGGTTCAAGAAATTAAGGTGTAACAGTATCACAGATTCACAGGCACCGCTGACGTGACGAACTGAGGTCCAAGCTCCAAATGACGTGGGTGATTTGAGACGCTTGAACCTTAGCCGTTGACCACAAAAGTAGTGATAAAAAAAGCTGAGTTCGACAAACATTGAATCTGTGCTGCATGTGCCCCAATGCCCGTTATAGGATGTGACTTGTCGATTTAACTCGCGGAGTCATGAGGATTGCGGAAATTTGGAGGTGGTGTGTCTTCGGTGTCAGCTAACATCAACATACACCCTTCCTGGCCTCCGCTCGAGTTAATACGATTGCACCTTTGAGGCCACAATATCTGATGACCCGTTCGCTCCTTCGACGCCACTCTGCCCACCATTGAATTTGTCCCAGTGAACGTTTGCGAATGCCAGAAAGGCTGGCAGGACTCCCACACCAAGACGCTAGCGTTGAATGGCTGGCTGAGATCGGGAGATGGCAGTGATATTGACACCTCAGACTGATACCTTGACCCAAGCCGAGCAACCCAGGTTTGACCAGTTCCTGTTGCCAGCTTGGCATGCTATTGGCGTTCTCGGACAAGCGACCAAGTTAGGTGCCAGACCTGTTGACCAAAACACGCAAGAAACCTCGAATAATAGACCGTGGAATAAGGTTCCAAGCCTGCCCGAGAGCATTGTCAGGCTTGTAACTGGCTAACAAGCAACAGATTGTTCCGTGAGCTCGTGGCCCACGAGACAACTCGAATGAGGGAAGGCTCTTTGGAGGAAACAGCCTTTTCCGCTTCGGACTTAGCTCCAAAGCACTTCCCTTCATCAATCTTGGGCTGGCGACCTCAGTCCAGATGCACATGCATGGGGAGTGAGCTTGGCTTACAATTCAGGTGAGTGGCGTAATATCATGGGAATGGACCGTCATATTCCCCCACCCCTTTGCCGCTGTGCATATTACCCGTGATAGTAAATATGAACTTTTCGCTCTAGTCGCAACCCGCCAGATTACTTCCGTGAAGCAGGCCATTACAACATTCGTGGTTCCGTTGAAACCGGCGGAGACAGCCACGTAGGCAAACGTGGAATCCGAGATATCAAAATATGGAAAGGTTTGTATGTATTCCAGTGGCCTGGTACGGAGTACTTTAACTTGGGGGATTAGCATACCCATGTCTGGTGCCATGCCGTCAACCAGCCTGCTGCATGGTTAACGATCGTCCAATCATGGATTGCCTGGAGAGATGAAAATTTTGGACAGTGACAATAATTTTTTTTTTCTGTGCTGGGCTTGTCACAAACAAGGCTTTAGCGAACGGTTGCATCTGTCGAAGCCGAGACGCAGGATATGCGGCCCTTTGGTGATACGGTCATTGTGGCTAGCTAGACCAGATTGGCTTGTTGAGAGTCCCAGAACATGGATACAGCTCGTCGATGTCATTTGGTCAGCCGCTGACACTACGGTCTTAATTGAAGTCAGCTTGCCGGAGAAAAAAGAATTTCTGGGCCAAAGCCACCTCGATGATCGGACAGATGATCCTAAAAGTGGCTCGAAGCTCCTTTACGAGTTGAGCCTCCCCCAGTAGGAATTGGTGCCTGGAGGCTTTTCTTGATTATGGCTTGACAAATCCTCACTCGTGAGCCTCGAAAGAACATGTGCGGCTGTTGATGCATGTCTGTGATGATGCCCTGTGTGCCACACCGGGGAAGATGTGAGGGTGAGGCACTTGGCAACCAGCTGACTTTTTACCTGGTCTTCGGTCTTTGAGAAATCGAGAAATTGTCCTATCAAGGCTGCAATATGCATATCGACGACCAGAAGAGCTAGCAAGCTGGCCACACTATTGTGTTGCAGGGCGGAAGAGGAGACGGAGGAGGAGGAGGAGGAGGAGGAGGGGGAAGATCCCCTCTGTCCAAGGACAGAATAGGTTTTCGAATATTGAGGGTTTGATGGGCGTGGTTCGGGTGAGACAAATGCAGCGCACATGAGGAGGCTGCCATGCCGAAAGCCTTGCAGTCCGTGTATCTCTGTGGAACAGGGGAGAGTCGAAACGGTCGGCGATTATGGACGCCACGAGAGGACAATGGACAAAGGTGCCAAATCAGACATGGAGTGGAGGCAGAAGAAAGAGTAACATGATTAGATGGGGGTGTTCTTTTGTTGAGAAGGCGGGAAAAAAAGAAGAGCTCTGCATTTTCCCTCATTCCAGTATCATTTCTAAATGATAATATTCGCCTTCCGTGGAACAAATGCGATTCCGGTTTCATCTGGCATTGTTCACTGCTCACGTCACAGTGAATGGGGAAGGTGCGCTGGGAAGCCAGACGTCGTTGCCGCTTTCCGTCCATGTCTGGTCCAGTCTGGTTACCTCAGGCGAAAAGTCAAAGACACATTGACCGCACTAGAACTTCAACCAATCGGCCCAAAATCTGGCATCAATCTGGAATCTGGAAAACACCACCTGCAAACAACACCCACAACCAGAGGCATGAACAGGGCAGCTCAGCCCCTTCTGCACATCGATCCAAGCAAGGTCTGGTCTGGTCTGGCAATTTCAATTTTGAGCACATATGCAGGCTCAATCCATGGCTTGTTAGCTCGAGCCTGCCGTTCCATGCTTGCTATGCGCTGCCTAGTACCCCCCTCGACTGTCCATTCTAAAGTTCTGATTAGTCCCCCCCGCAGAGCGATTTGTGTCAAGAAATGGGGACGAAATGCATGGCAAAATGCAACCGATACCAGCATCGTGTGCAGCAGACGACGGTTTCCCCATTCAGAACCCTTGAAATGACCCTTGGCTGAGGTTGCAGCCACAAATGTTGGCACATTCTCATGTCGAATCGCTGAGAGATATTGTGGCCTGATCTGACGCCGCCTGGGAGCCAGCCGTCAAGTTAGGCCACCACAATAAGACATCGACACCAAAACTGGGTGTACTCTGACGCGAGAAAACTGCTGTGCAGTTGGGAAAGGTCCAATATGTCGACCTGTCAGTTGAGGATGGCAGACTAAGCTCTGGCTGGCACCTGGCTCGGTGCTGTCAGAAATCGTTGAACCCATCACGGTGCCACAGGGGTTGCTTCCCTCGATCGATCTGTCGTCTGAAGAAACCACCTACTTAGGTACGCAGCCCGGTCCTGCAGAAACTAACCAAATCCTTGGTATGTTGACTGTGCATGACAACATGTATGCTTGTGGAAAAAACCGCCGTGTAACCATTCTTGACTCATTTCCCTCCAGCTTGTGGTCAGGCCGAAGCGGAACAACCATTTGCTCAGCTCCAGTTTAGTGTCCATCATTGACATTCTCATCTTCTGGTGCATACGGAGACCACGTCAATAATCGCCCGGGTTCTGGGTTCTTTGCCCCACTGTCAGATATTGTCCGCCAAGTGTGGAGGCAAGGGTACGAATTCATCCTTACCCAGCGCTTGAAATGGAGACGAGGCGCAGCCCTTCGACAAGCCACCTAACGTGCTGTATCTGGGAGTTACGCTTGGGTCAACTGGTTGGTTGGTTATCTCAAAAGGGTTGGCTGCGAGCATCGCCTTCTTCCACGAGTGAGATCTGGACATAACTTTTTCTTATGACCATCGAAAGAGCGGTATATTTACAAGGCAACCCTCTGACCCTTCTTAGCGAAAGATGTCTGATGCTATTGAAGGTCTTAGCTCTGGCGAATTGGGTTTGTCGAGGTGGGCTGTGGGCGGATATTGCGACGCATCACGTATGCCAAACGGATTAAACTCCGAGAGGTTTCATTTTCACAGAGCATCCTCAGAAAAACCCGCCAACTCACGAAGACATGAACTTTTCGCCCATGACTCGTGATGGAGCGGCAACCAAGAGAATCCCCACTAGCATACTAGGCTGGCCTCTCACCAGGGATTTTGATGCGGTTGCAGCCAACACAATGCACCGAGACCTCACAGACATATGAAGCACAACATGGGCCAAAAGTCTTCCCTTGAGCATGAGTAACCCTGAACAACGGACAGCAACCAGGATCGGAATCGCAGTGTTTACCCCCTGGCAACAGTCTCATTCGGGGTCCTTCAAGACTCCACAAAGAGAATGCTTGCAGTTGTCAACGCCTATTCAACTGAAAAAAACGTCTCCCAGTCACTGGATATAATTACTTTTAACCTGTGACGAAGATGCAATGTTGGGAAGGTCATCAAAGAAGTCATAGATGCGCAATGACAGATTCTGCAGCGAACGCAAATATTATTATGGGGGTTTCAGCCCTCGTGGTCGTGCACCTTGGCTACCTTTCTCGATGGTATCGTCGGGAAAAGATATAAGATGTGTGCTCCCAGCCGCCTTGTCCAGATATATTAGCGGCCCACCAACAACCCGCCCCGGCCCCGCTTCAGGCTCGGGTACTCCCGTATTGAAATGGAATGTGGTCGTTGCATTGCAGAGCAGAGTTGACGAAAAGCGGAGAGGAAATCTAATGGTCGAATCGGAGCCTCATGTGCAGTCAACGCAACGACCATCGGAGCTGTGTAACACAACTTGTCATACATCTCAGAAATCTTCAGGCCCCAACCTCCTGCAGGTGATGGTCAAATTTCGGAGTGTGTGGGCCATATCAGCCATCTCGATCAAGCTCAAGCTGGTCCGGCCAATATCCGCTGAGGCCTATCATGCGTCTCTCCACCTGGTAAATGTCACATTGGTACGGAGTACATCAGATTTCCGTATGTGCTCCAGCTGCCTCGTCGGTTGACAAGCTGGTTAGTTTGAAAAGCCAGGCTTAACCCTAGTTTCATTGCCCTTATTGTTGTGCCGTTGGATCAATTCCCTGAAAGGTCGTTGGCGACGACTTTCTGAACAGCTTGAGATAACCCCAATGTGCCGCCTCCGAAGGAGGCGTGGTTTGAGCCGATGATCTACCTGGGCTTTATCTCACGCCTCGCTGGCTCAAATTTACTCACGTCTGGATCCGTTCATTCGACACTAAAGTGAGGGCCAGCGCGATGAACTGCTAGTGACTCCATAAAATGCTCAGCAGAGCCGGGGAATAACTCAACCGGCGCTTGACATTTCCCATACGCTGACTTCCCGGACTCTTGATTTCCTCGCCAAACCTGCTTCCCAGTTACGACGCTGGAGCCTTGTCTTTCCTTTTCTCTGCACTCAGTGGGCAAAGTTGCCACTCATCTAGTCAACAATGATAGCGGCTGCCGCCAAGAAAGACGAGACAACACAGTCAGATCAATACCAAGGATTGGTTGGTAGCGTCAGGTGTGAAAGCCAAATGCTTTCCCGCCAAATTGAATGAGGCCATTACTCCGAAACTGTGCTCGACAAAATCGTTCCGTCACCTTGTGCAAATCACTAGCGGGTGGGGCATTTTACGCCCGCAGCTAAAATCATGGATGTTGTCGCAAAAGTGACAGGTCATGATCACCAAGACTTCTTGGATGGGAAGACGCTGGTGCCCAGGATTTTCCGAATTTTGTTGTGCACCGAAAGCTGTGCCGCCGACGTGAGGTAATTTTAGCTACGGAATCGTGTGAGGTATGAGGAGCAGCACTGCTCTTCAAAAGTTTAACAGTTCTGAGTCTTCACATTCAGGTACAGCGTTGACGCTGAGCCGCCAGCAAGTCCAACCCGGAATATTTGTTGAAGTCGCTCGGCTGTGACTGATAACGGACCATGGCAGAGTTTGATAGGCCACCACATTAAGAGTTGATGGTGTCAAACTTTCTGATCTCAACCACCGCCTGTGTCTAATTTGGCATCTCAGACGACATTGGTCATGCTGGGGCTGATGCTGGTGGGTGGCACGCCGACGTTGTGCGAGAATTGTATCTCATGAAGAGCTGGTAACACTGGTTTAGGTGCTTTGAACAAAGCACTACTGCGTTGTTCTCAATGCATTTGTCATTGTTGACGTTTGACAGTTTCGTTTTAACATTCAATGCCGGGAAGGAAGGCGAACAGTCCGACTTATGACTGGATAAAGAAAGAGTTCGAAGCGACCCTCAAACAGATGAGTGACGTTGATTTGTTGCTCTCTAGCCTTATTGAAGGCGCAGCTGGTCAGTGTGCTTGTGCAAGGCTACCACTAATACAAAAGGAAACAGCCAAGTCTCAGCCGCTTCGTTAGGGGGTGACAGTTGGATGACCATCGCCCAAGAAGAAAATGCTTTTGTTGGTCCACAAGTGCAGGTAGGTTGATAGCTCTATTTTCTGACAAGCAGGCAGCACAGAGTGGTTTCCTGGTCGTAGTCCTGTCGTATTGCAGCTCTGGATCACTGCTCATGGAGTTGATAAGTTCTCATGGCCACCAGTCTCCCCAAAACCCTGCTTTGAATTTATGACCTCAGAATATTTCAATGATGTCGCGCCATCAAAGCCTCGTATTCCCAATTCATTACTGGGATTGTCGGTAACACCGCGTCTTTTGTATCACGGACATCGATGACACGTTTCCTGCCTTAGCATGGGAGGGCTTGCAGGCGAACCGTTCAGTCGGGACTCCGACATATCTAGGCAGCCATGAGCAGGACATGCCAGGTTTTCATGCAGTTCGGGTTGCACCACTGCAAGGTGACGGGTGGCTGTCTAGCCAAGCCTGTCAATCAGATGGACTTGTGATGGTGTTGAGGGTGGTGGTGTCTCTGACTAGTCTTTGTCCTAATAGTCCTACCACGGAACCGCCGGAGACCAGTGAAGCAGCTATATTCTCACATTGTCTCGTGGTGGTGTACAAGGCAGCTTTTCGTCGTGGCTTTCCGCAAGCTTGGCTCTGCAGCTCATATGGAGGTTGGCTTCTCAAGCAGACATGAGACATATCCCGAATCGAACGCCTAGCGATCAACAATGCATCATCTCACTGATTTAGACCAAATCAAGGAACCATGAGATTCGGTGTCTCGGCACGGTTGCTATCCGGATGCTGAACAAGATAGCAACGCCTGTAGCCATCATCACGTTGTGGGTGGCCGTGGTCAAATCTGCCGAAGCAAGAGTGCAATTGCTGGGATGAACACATCACGGAGAGTGGCTTTTATTCACGAACAATCGTAGGGCAATGTTTATTCATTGATCTGTCAAAGATTGAAGCAAGTTTTGAAGAGTGAATCAGCTTGAAATACCTGCTTACTCCTTCGTCGCGAGCATAGTTCGGATGGCCTGCCCACCCCAGGGTATGCTGAAGGTCGGCTTGCACTATGGCGTGAAAATTATAACTGATATCCATCAACTCCTTTTTCGTCTCGTCTAAGATGTCGTCTAAGGTCTCTCTATGCGTTATTTAGACCAACCCTGTCTATGACTCCCAAACGCCAGGGAAGAGATACTCTACTTTCTTCATAGCTTCGGAATCTCTCCCTTCCGGTTTGGTCATGAATTTAAGGCCGCCTTGTGCGTAGCCTTCCCACTGCTTCGCCATGACCAAGTCGCTATGTTCAATGTTGCTGAGCTGGTCCAGGACAGCACCAACCAAACGCTTAGCATTCTTGCCATTTTGATGCATGCATTTGATGACCATGTCGACATTGACGTCCTCAAACGAATGCCAGCAGTCGTAATCGGTGGCCATGGCAATGACCTGGTATGAGAGCTCGGCTTCCCTGGCTAACTTTGCCTCGGGGAGCGTGGACATGTTGATGACGGACCCGCCCCACGATCGGTACATGTGAGATTCGGCTCGGGTAGAGAATTGGGGGCCCTCTGTGGCAACAGCTGGTCAGTATCAAGGCTGAGGCTCGGGAAGAAGGCACATTTGTGCGCTCAATAAGTACTGACCCATGACAATGACGGTACCCTTCTCGTGCAAAACCACGCCATCACCCTCCATGCTCTCGGCACAGCGCTTGACAACAGCGGCCAATCCCGCATCAAAGGGATCAGCGAAGCCAACGTGGCCAACCACGCCGCCCTCGAAGAAAGTGAAGGGGCGAATACCCTTTGTACGATCGATGACCTGATCCGGGACGACGAAGTCCATTGGTTTGATCTCCTCCTGCAACGAACCGACAGCCGAAAAGGCAATGACGCATCGCACACCAATATGCCTCAGGGAAGCAATGTTGGCTCGGTTGGGGACCTCGTGCGGCGCAAATTGGTGATGCAGTCCATGGCGGGCGAGGAACGCAATATTGGTGCCGTTGTGAGAGAGGATTTTGATGGGCGAAGCAGGAGGACCCCAGGGGGTGATGGGGTTGACGACGGCGATGGGTTCATAGCCTTCGAGCTGTCCGAGTCCTGTGCCACCGATGACGGCGATGTGGACGGGTTCTGGGAGAAAGCATGGTTAGTCGGGTTGAGCATGGCGACGAATGGTCTGGTTAGGTGACCTTGGGGCCGTACTGTCGAATGTGGTTGGAAGGTTAGACATTGTGAGAGCGCCGGTAGTGTTTCAGGTTATGAAGCGAGGTTAGACTGTGATGTGGTGGGAATTGACAGCCCTGAAGAAGGACAATGGGTTGTCGCGGGAAGATATCAAAAGTTGCAATGAAGTCTGCATGTCGTGATTGCGAGCGTGACGCTGGACAGCTGGATACCCCGCCACTGGAACCGAGCAAATGGAGGGGCAGGCAGGCACATGTTTTGCTGATAGGCTCCAAGCCAGTTGATAACAGGATGATGGCATGCGCTAACGAACTGGACATTCAGGGCCCATCTAGGCTGCTGACATCTTCTGATAAATCCATGTCTGCAACAATGAACAGCCGTTGAAGAGAGGACAAATTGGGAATTCCATACCATGATAACTGAGGACGATGGGATCTCACTTTCTATAATTCTTCTGTATTCGACATTTCCGTCTCATCTTTTGTTCTTTGATACTGTATAGCAGCAAAAGCCGATATGCATATACTTACCAGGCTTTGATAATATGCATGCACAAGTGGACTTCACCCAGGCGTTTGCTTACCAACCACACATAAGTGCTGCATATTTTTTTTTTGCTGGACCCACCAAAACTTTTGGACACCAGAGTCTCAGACCAGGTGTGTCAACCTCACCGACGAACAGAGAGCATCATCAATCAGCATTTGACCGCGACCCTGGTCTGGCCACAGTCCGACAGTTTGCGATCCTGTTCATCGTTGACTGACCGCTGCCGCCGTCGCTGGTATAGATTGAAAGACTACTATCGCCCGTCATGACACAGCTATCAGATTACCCCGGGCCAACCCCCGACAAAGGGGAGGTTAATGGCGAGTCCATTGAGGAACGATGCTTCTCGGCCGCTCTCATCTGCCTCGAGGGCCATTTTACACAATCGCCTCCCATGGGCCCCCAGACAGCTTCCCGTGTGAGCTCCATGATATCAAAGACCCTTGAGAAGACGCACACGCTTAGGACAGCCCGGTAAGAACGCATGGATTGATTGCACTTCATCGGCGTTTCACAAATCATGTCTGCTGACACTTCTTCACACAGTGAGGCACTCTCTCGGAACGTTGCCATTTGGATATGGCTCACCAGGATATTTGCAGCCGCCATTCCTAGCTTGACTACGAGGTCAGTAGGACCACTTTCTAGCTTAAATGACCCAGAAAGGGGAGTTAGTCCACAGGAAAGCACCGCCTTGATCGTCATGAACCATGCCTCTATCAAAGAAGATCTCGGGACTTTGATAAAGCTGATGCACATTGCTCGGAACTTGCTCGTCAACGCAGAGCCAGAAGTTCCTCAGGATATTTGCGCAGCTGTACACTTTGACCAGATGGTCTACCAAACTGTAATACTTTGTGTGAATGTCACGAGCAAGGGATACGACGGCGACATTTTGGACGAAACCCAGAGGCTGAAATTGGCTGATATTACCGAACTATGTGAGTCATTCTGGCTTCCCACTGCCGGTTTTGATGGCCGTGGATATCTTCCCTTGGCGCTGGCCATGTACTGACCTGAATTCAACAGATAAGAAATTGCTGGTTACTTCATTACAACAAGCACATAATTGGACAGCCAAGCATGACCGTAACAAGATGTCATTTTGGTTCGACGTACTCTTCGACGAAGACGAGGCCGCTTTTGGTGGACATGACGATGGACTAGGGGATGGATCTGGGTTTCGTCCTGATGTGGCCAAGCAACAAGTTCAGCATTGGCTGGATCGCAACTCAAGAATGTGTGATACCGCGAGAAAGCTCCTCAAGGACTACGCCCAAAACCATGCGGATAAACCGCCTGGCAATCTGGCCCCTATTCGGCCACTGGCTTGGAATTGGCTTCCCGAGGGCTCAGTCAACATGCCCGGAGACCTGGAGGATACTAACGAGAAGATGAACCCTGTCTGGCGCCCAGATGAGACAGATAAATTTGAGCAGGACAGAGCGTATGGACGCGTGTCGAGGGAAATAGATACGTGGTGGTTGCGCGCTCGTGATCCAAACTACGAGGAGTGGGTGGTCACTATGCCCACAGTGGAATTTGCGCAGTCAAGAACCGAGCACTGCAAGACGAATTTGATACATCGGTATGCTCATTCATATCGAGGAGATCACTCACCGCCACCGGAGGCGGCTGATGATGAACTTTCGGAGCACGAGCACTGTCACCATTGCCCAGAATGCCACGAGTGTCATCATCATCATGACGACGATGAGGATGACGAGCACGAGCACGATCATGACCATGACCATGACCACGAATGCGATCACGACCATGATCATGATCATGATCATGACCACGACCACGACCACCATCACCATCATGACCATGACCACGATCATGACCACGAACATGAACATGATGTCGAGTGTGAGCATCATCATCATCATCATCACCACCATCACCACCACCACCACCATGATCATGACCATGACTATGCACATGATTATGTCGACGACATGATTGACGATGAAGATGCTGACGATGACGAATCTTATGGTGAGGGCCCTCTAACTGGCCTCCTCACCGAAGTTCCCAACATTCTGGACCCGAAGCAGATTGAGGCTCTCCACATGATTGTGAAATCATGTATTCTGGACAATGCGGGGTCCGGTCTCACGCGTGCTGGCGAAAACTTGCAAAAGACGAGATGTAGGATGTTTCTGGCCCTTGACTGCGGCAAGAGTCTTTTGCGAGAGCTTCTTGTCTTCATTGCTGTTTGGGACAAGGACGAGCAATCACTCATTTTCCAAGTCACCACTCAGATTGTTGAAGCCCTCCACCACAGCGCCTTGATTCCCTACGCCTGGAATTCCCTCCGTATCCCCAAGGATATTATATCCCCAGCGCAAACTGTGCTTCTGCGGCTGGTCAGCCACATGTTCCGAGCCAGAGTAAACAACACCGCCGCCAACAAGAACAACAATGGCGGCAACAATTCTTCAGGAATAAACACCAGCCCGCCTATCGCCAGCGCGAATAACAGTTCATCGCAGGACAAGGATAACTCTCGGGATGTCAAGCTTGTCCACTTCTTCTTCAGCTACTTCCGCAGCCGCATTGTTCCCGAATGCGCTGCTCTCATGCATCTGCAGGCCCAAATTCGCGAAGAAAAGTGTGATGCGGCCGAATTTCCCGTCGACAGCTGGGACATGGAACGTGCCAAGGACGGACTCGCACAATACCTCGATTTCCTCACCACGGTCGCCGAAATGACGGATACTCGTGCCAAATTGATTGAATGGGAAGCAATATATGATCTCATCGCTATTTTGGGAGGCCTTGAAGCAGGCGTTGCGAAGAAACCACTTATCGAGCTGCCCAAACGCTCACCACCCAAACCCGAGCCATCCCCAACATCATCATACACCACACCTACGACGGCGACAAACCCCATGGTTGAGCGTCCGTATGCCACCGAACCAACATCACCATCACCGTCCCCTCCTCCACCACCCATCCAGGAACCGGCGCACAAATTCCCCTGGCCCGGCGTCAAGGGCCAAATCTTTACTATCCTTGCCACGCTCCTTCAGCCCCCGGCAGGGCAATCTAGCCCCGGAAACAGTCAAGTGCAATCACAAATGGTCAAGTATAACGGGATTGTCCCCCTGCTGAATAGCTGTGCGTACGACGACCACAACCCGTTTGCAAAGGAACGCGTGACAATCTGTCTTAAGTGGCTCCTAGATGGCTGTGAGGCCGCCAACAATTTCTTTCGGGAATTAGTTAGTATGGCACCGCAGCCGAATTTGAAACCTACTCCGGGTGGCGCGACGGTGTCGACGCTGAGAGTAGATGGTATACAGGGCGATATCAAAGTACAAGTGAGGTCGAGGACGGCGCCGCCGGTGGGCAGGAGCGGCGTGGTGGAAGAGATAGTGGATGATGACAAGGACTTGTTGGAGAGGGCGGCGGAAATGAGTCTGAATTCGCCGCCTGTTGCGTCTAGAGGGAGTGTAGAGGATGATTTCATGGCGTAGGGGTAGATGGTCCCGGGAAATGACAAATTGCGCATTGCATTATAACGGCAGAGCATTTTGGCAACGGGAACAATGGCATAGGGGACGTGGCATTAGCATTGGCGTTGGCATTAGCATACACAACCAATATTGAAGAATAGATGTTTCAGCCATGGTAAACGACTCATTCCACTCATCCCTTTTCACAGTATTGGATAAGAATCATCAAGTCTATTCATCATATATACAAGACCAACTACTCACACCGGCAAACCATGTCCCAAGTCAAGTTCGCATAAAGGAGGTAATATGCATGCCCGTAACAAAAACCAACACCCAAGCCGGTAAAATCGAGGGGAGTAGATACAATTATATCAAAATGCGTAAACAGCAGCGTAGTCAACGTTGAAAGGGAACCACGGCAAGTGAGGAGCAGATGTCACCCACACTACCTGCCGTGTTGTTTCCATGATCCCTATTTTGCTATTTCCGTTGCGGAATTTTCGTCTTTTTTTTTCTTCGTCGTGTCATCTCTTCACTTGACCTGTTCGTTATACTTCACCATTACCCGTAACAACAACCTCATGCCCCATTCAGCTTGAGCTTCCCCTCCGTCTTCTCAACATACTCAACCAGATCAGCAATCGTGCACACCTTGAGCCCCCACTTCCTCGCAAACGCAATATTCGCCTCCCCCCTCATCATACCCGCACGCTCGATAACAGCCCTCCCCGGCGTGGGCTCCCCATCCTCAACGAGCTCAGCAATAGCCGCGGCGGGACTCTTGCCAGCGAGACGGCAGAACTCGACGGCCGCCTCGGTGTGGCCCACGCGCTGGCGGACGCCGCCGGGAGCAGCGCGCAGGGGCAAGATGTGGCCGGGGCGGATGAAGCTCGCGGCAGTGGCCTTTTGGTCGGCGAGGAAGCGGCAGCAGAGGGCGCGGTCGTGGGCGCTGATGCCAGTGGTGACGGAGTCGTGGGCGGCGTCGATGGAGATGGTGTAGGCGGTGCCGCGGGCGTCTTGGCTGGCGGGGACCATGACGGGCAGCTGGAGGGCGTCTGCGCGGGAGGGCATGATGGGCGCGCAGATGAGGCCGGAGGAGTAGCGGACCATCCAGGCCATTTGCTCGGTGGTGACGTCCTCGGCGGCGATGATGAGGTCGGCTTCGTTTTCGCGGCCGGGGTCGTCTAGCACGAGGATGAATTCACCTCGGCCTGCGGGGTGGTTAGTGGCGAGTTCTAAGGGTAGAGGGGGAAGGGAACGTACGGAAAGCCTCGATGGTGTCGGGGATGGAGTCGAATTGACTGGCGGGTATCGTGGAGGCAGGCATGTTTGCGATATTGGGATGGTGAAGTGGTTGGAGGCTGGAGGTTGAAAGATCAGGTGTAATTGCCCGGATGGCGGCGGTATTTGAGACGGGACCCTTCCGGTCAAAGTGGGTGGGTTGGTTTTTTTCGGTCTTCAATTGAGGAGGGGCAACACGAGTGGCATGAGATGCGATGCGATGCGATGCGATGCGATGCGCTTAGGTATACCCGCGGGACAGGAGCAAATTGTCAAGATAACTTAATGGAGAAGGGTAGAATGAAGAAGAATCTGGGGAAAGTTCGGCATCAGAAAAATAGGGCCCGAGTCATATTTAGATGCACGACGGAAAGGGTCGAGGTTGGCGGGAACAAGGTTTGCGGTTGCGGGCCAACTCGGCGTCCGATGGAAAGGACAGGCAAGGCAGTTGGGAATGCAGGGCAGAACAGGGCATCAAATGGCATGTTGACCGCGACCGGCCGGCCCTTGCGGCGTCGACAAGTTCCATGACATTCGGCTTAGTCTAGCTGCCATATGGCTTGGACTGGGGTGTGGCATGCGATGGGATGGGATGGGATGGGCTGACACATGTGAATTGACGAGAGATCTTTGGTCACTTCTGGAGTTGGAGACTTCGAGTCATTGGCGCATGACGCCGGCTCCGGCTGCAGATGTTCACATCAGCGCGAAAAGAAATATCCTGTGTTTCTCCGTTTCGCATACCGTATTACAACTGGCCCTGTTTTTGGAGAAGGGTATGCGGAATTTGTCAATTTAATTTTGTGTTGGTGCACAAGGACGGACGCTGACATGCGGCTTACAAACGATTTGACTACATTGTCGAATGGATGGATACCCGCGCGGTACCAAACAGGCCAGTCCAGGAACTGGGTCTGCAGATATTCACTCCAGTTGCTGGAACTCGCTCGGTAAGCAGCTGCGAGCACCGACCAGACTACCAAGTACAGATTAGTTCAGCCAGTCTCGTGCACTCCGTCTGGTCAATAGCATCTGAAGTACAAGACCCTCAGCCTACTTCAGTCTGGTCGCCCTTTCCTCGGTGTGGCCGCCGAAGATGCCGCGGCTTGCCAATTGCCAATTGTATGGCGGGCCGGCGGATCCACTTGCGAGTTCCGGCTCCTCGACCGAGGGTGATGACTTCCATGTTGAAAGAGGGAATGGTCATCATCTGGAGTATTATTACTGGTTAAATTTCTATCCGCGTATAGCCAGACATCGCGAGGCTTCCCTTGTTGGGCAAGTGTGTATCAATTGAGTGTTGAGATGACTTCTATACCCTTGACTTATTTCAGATTTCGGCAGTGGGCTACCGAGCAGCAGTAGTCGTGATTCTGCAAGCATTGATGAGAGTGGCAGTGATGATAGAGCCGTGGACCCAGGTCTTGAGCTACTTCAACACAAAATGCAAATGGAGGTACAAAGAAATGCCGACGTTGCTACCGACTACCAACCAATGTGCCTCAATACTCTGTCTGTCTGATACTACGTCACTTGTCGGAATTGGCTGTACGCCATGCAAACACTGACTAGAAAAGAAAAAGTGGGTCCTACACTGACACAACCTCCAACTCCAAACACCAAGCATGCAATTTGGAGCTCCAGATTCTCCCACATGCTGCAACAACACTGGCCCAATTGCCAATGTCGACATCTCTGAGGGCATCCAGCCGCCTCCTCGGACTATCCAGACCAAGGACAGCCGCGTTTACGGCAACTCTACAGGCAAAACATACACGGCCCTCCGCATCAACGAAACCTTTCCAAATAGCACCACCACGATGCCATTCAACCTTCTCCTCCGTCAACCCTGAAGAGGTATCCCACTTCAACGCCCTCGCCTCCGAATGGTGGGATCCCCACGGCTCCTCCCGACTCCTTCACCTCATGAACCCCATCCGACAAGACTTCATCCGCTCCTGTCTTCAATCACAACCCGAGACCAAGGCGTCAGCCCTGCAAGACGCATCCCTCACATACCTCGACATCGGCTGCGGAGGCGGCATCTTTGCCGAGAGCGCAGCACGCCTGCCCACGACGAAGCACGTCACCGCCATCGACCCGACGCCGTCCGTCCTAGCCGTTGCAAAGGCGCACGCCAAAAAAGACCCGTCGCTAAGCGCCAAGCTGTCCTACAAACAAACCTCCATTGAAGAGCTGCCCGTGCCGCAAGACCCCAGAGATGGCTACCACG
This sequence comes from Pochonia chlamydosporia 170, assembly GCF_001653235.2. Lineage (NCBI taxonomy): Eukaryota > Fungi > Ascomycota > Sordariomycetes > Hypocreales > Clavicipitaceae > Pochonia > Pochonia chlamydosporia. Next base: position 5,433,739 of record NC_035790.1, read on the forward strand.
TCGTCAGCCTGTTCGAGGTGATTGAGCATGTGGACGAGCCGGGGCCGTTTCTGGAACGGGTTCGGCCGTTTGTAAGGCCCGGTGGCTGGCTGGTCATGAGCACCATTGCCAGGACGTGGGTGAGCTGGTTTACGACGAACCTTGTTGCGGAGGATCTTTTGCGCATCGTCCCCCCTGGCACTCATGACTGGAATAAGTACATCAATGAAGATGAGCTGCGGCGCTTCTTCCTGGACAAGGGGTGGGATAGTCCTAGGGTCATGGGGGTGGTGTATGTTCCTGGGTTGGGATGGAAGGAGGTTCGGGGCGGTGAGAAGGTGGGCAATTACTTTTTTGCTGTGAGGAGGAGTGAATGATGGATTGTGAGGGGTGCATTTCTCGCTGGATCTGGAGCGGAACGAGATATCCGAAGGGTTGGTGGGCGTGATATTCTACGGCTGATGGTTGGGTGTAGATGGCGATGGATGACCTGTACGATGATATTGCTGTGTACTAGTATACTATTAACCAAAATAATCTATCCTTGGGCATATTGCATGTTGCACTTCCGAGAATTGAGTTGCTCATCTCGTTCGAGCCGAATACGATACGTATGTCTTGCCGATGTCGGGAGATGGATGTCTGGAGACAGGTTAAAGGTTTATCCAGATGGGCTGATGTCGGAGTCATAAGGTATTTCAAAGGGCGTAGATGTTTGACTGCATGAGAGGGGAATTGGAGGACATGGTTGATCTGCCTCGGTATGAGGAGGTCAGATGTCTTGATTGTGGTTGCTTTCATGGTCATTTGGTTGTGATGTAGGGGAGGGTGTTGGTGAATTGTATTTCATGTACGGAGTTTCGTATGGTTAAGTTGGTTGTAAGACTACCGGTTATTGCAATGTTATGGCTCTATTTACAGGTATAGAATATTTAAATGAAGAAGAAGATTTGCAATTCTGCAGTTGGCTGCATTGTATCAAGCATCGAATTTGCTGTGTTGACATTGGTGAGCAGACGTTGAACTGTTCTCGCCCGCTGTGGATTGCAACCTGTGTGCCCAACTTGTGCAACACCAGCCACGGTGCCCCAGCCGTCGACCAAATTGGCACAAAACAAGAATTGTGCCTGTGCAACTTGCACAACATCCATCCAATTTGGTGCATGTCAGCGTCCACTCAGAGTCACCAACCAACGCCAGCTGAGGCGAGGCTTGGGTGATCAGCAAGGAACCACGCACCATGATTCGTGGCCCAACGAATCAGTATCGATTGCACCGGGCTTGCTGAGCGGCTCTGTCTGCTCTCCCACATCAGCTGAATTGGATCAATTGATACTTCCTCTCCCTCCAGCTGGCTGCATTCTGTCAGCTCTGCACTTGTGACAATGTTGTCAACCTTTAATAGATCTCAAAGAATGAGCTCACCAATCTTTGAAGAGGAATCTCCACATTTGAACACGGCTTGTCTGGTCGCACAACAGCCTTCTGTTGAGGCTGGGAAGTCCAAGTGACCGGGAGCTTGAGCTCGAGCTGCACTTCAATACTCCTTCTGGCATCAATCCATGTCAGACTTGTGACTGCGCCTTCTGACTTCTCGCAACAAACGACGGCAACACGAGGATGCTGCTCTCCTCAACTTTTGACTGAGGACCACCGATTTTCACTTTTCTTCTCAATTTTTGTCTCCCATTTTGCGTTTTTTTCTGCTTCCTAGATCTCTCTTCCGTCGTTTCTATCGCCTGGATCTTGCGCTCGGATCGCTTTATTTTCATAATCCTTCAGTCATTTGCATGATTGCGTATGCCTTTTCGTGAGCTTCCAGCTTTTGCTTTCCGCGAGCTCGTCACTTTAGCATCCGTCGCTTGCGCTGGGCTCCATCATGATTTCGGCACCACTTGAGACATGATCTGAATCAACAAAACCCTTCTCCCCGCCAAGAAGTCTTTCACAATATGATTGTCGTCAGGCTCGCCGCCCTATTGGCAGCATTGAGCTCGCCATGCCTGGCGCAATTCCCCGTTGCCGACCTTAAGACACTTAATTTAACCGTCGCAAGGTCGCCTGCCGACAACAACGTCACCATTTCATACAAGGAGCCGCAAGGTGCTTGCAAAACTGCTTTCCGCCAGCAGAAGCAGTATACAGGCTGGGTGCATGTGCCTGGGACTTACTCAACAAATCTCTTCTTTTGGTTCGTCGAAGGTCGCCAAAAGACGGACAGTCTGACGATATGGCTCAATGGTGGACCTGGGTCGAGCTCCATGTTTGGGTTTTTCGCTGGGAATGGGCCATGCGAGGTAATTGAGAAGGGCGTGAACAAGTATGAGACAATTGCTCGGGAATGGGGTTGGGATCGAGCTTCCAATATGCTCTTCATTGACCAGGTTTGTGCTTGACCAGACTCTTCATATAACAGTGCCCAAGCAGTGCCTTGCTAACTTTGGTATCAACTCCAACAGCCCAATCAAGTCGGCTTTTCATACGATACACCTACTAATGGCACACTCTCTCTGCTTAATGGGACCGTTCGCCAGCCGCCTACGCGGGGAAGTGATTCCTTGCCCCCTTGGACATCCATGAATGGGACATTCAGCACCATGAACACGAGCACCACAGCTAATACGACAGAGACTGCGGCCGTCGGCGTATGGCATCTGGTTCAGGGTTTCCTCACGACCTTTCCCCAGTACCAGCCGCAGCCCAACAGCTCAGTAGCTGTCAATCTCTTTGCCGAAAGCTATGGTGGACGATATGGGCCAGTCTTCGCTGAGCAGTGGGACTCGCAGAATCAAAAGCGAATTACAGGGCAGTTAGATCCCAATACCACCGTCGAGGTTCGTCTAAGCTCCTTGGGTATTGTGAATGGCTGCGTGGACCAGGAAATCCAGGTTCCCTACTATCCAATCTTCGCCAACCACAACACATATGGATACAAAGCTCTAGCAGACGAAGAAGCCAGTTTTTACAGTGCCAAATTTAACGCCACTGGTGGCTGTAAAGACAAAGTCCAGCAATGCATGGCCGCGGCAACGGCGCAAGACCCATTGGGCCAGGGAAATCAGGACCAGGTGAATCGGTTGTGTGCGGCGGCGAATACTGCGTGCCTGACACTCCAGCAGCCATACTACAATAGTGGTCGCAGCCCGTACGACCTTGCAGCCCCTTACCGGGATCCTTATCCTGCTCTGCGATTCCTCGACTATGTCAATCAAGGCACGATTCTCCAGACTATTGGCTCACCAGTCAATTACACCATGTCGAGCACTGCGGTTTTCGAAGTGTTCCAGGACACGGGCGACCTGTCCAAGGGCGGCAACATAAAACGATTGGCAGCTCTTCTCAACCGTGGTGTTCGTATCGGCTTCATATACGGTGATAGAGATTACATTTGCAACTGGTATGGTGGAGAAGCAGTATCTTTGGGAGTTGCAAACCAAGCCGGCCTCAATTACGCGGCAAAATTCCCTGCGGCTGGCTACGCACCCATCATTGTCAACGACTCGTATGTCGGCGGCCTGGTTCGGCAGTATGGCAACTTGTCGTTTAGCCGTATTTACCAGGCTGGACACTCTGTACCGTGGTACCAACCCGAGACGGCATTCCAAGTATTCGCACGCATCATGATGGGCACGTCCGTATCCACTGGGGAGACTATCAACCTATCTACTTTCAATACCACAGGATCCTCCGCTGCTTCCCACACGGATAAGCTGCCAGCAATGCCCTCATCGACGTGTTATGTCCGCGCATTTGCAGATACATGCGACTATGATGCCCAAGCCCTTGTCTCTGGGCACAACGGTACCGTGATCAATGGTATTCTATACAGCAAATCAGAAGACTGGCCGCTGGCTACTACAAAACCTCCGTCTGCTACAACCGGCAAAGCCACCAGCACTAGCGAGACATTGACGGGTGTATTTACGGCGACGAAAACGCCGGATAGTGAGAGTGACGCTCACTCACAACGAGTTGCCATGACTTGGATTATGATTATGAGCTTCTTGGTTGTACATATGGTAGGAAATTGGGTCTAAATATTCCAAGCATGTTGGATGCATTATGATTTTTGATATTAAACGGAGTTTAGGGCAGGACTGGGTTCCTGCGCATGACATTGCATATTGGATGAACTTTGAGCTTCAGATGCTTCAGATTTGCTTGGCAAGAACAGTTGGTTGCCATGTCGGAATTGTTACCGCACCGTCACGGAACTGGCACTATTTCTGTATATGTATGGCAGCTACATGGGTTTTGGGAACCTATTAACTAATGGTTGTTGAAGGGTATCATTTTCTGGAGGTATTAGATGTAATATCCTGTAGAACCAACAACTACCAGTCCGGAAGCCCTTGATACAGAACCACATTGTTCTCTCTTCTCTCAATGATGCAGAAGGAATCAAATGACACATCAAGTACTAATCATCCGTAGAGAGCAATATTTGCGAGTCTTGAGCGAGAATTCTTGTCCGTATAACGGCGCAGCCTCTGAGACGAATGCATTAGCTCGACCAGCCTCTCGGTATCATTCACTCTCTTCCAATCGAGCTTCTAACCGAGCTTTTAAATTGAACTTCCAACTGAATTCCCAACCAAAACTCCCAAGCGAACCTCCAAGCGAATCTCCAACCAACAATCACACAACTATAAACATCCCCCCATTAGGCAGGACAACCATCCCCATCATGCCTACCTAGGTACTCAGCCACACATCAAAGCTCGGCATCAAAATGCCCCCCAGCAGCGTACTGACTCGGCACATGGAGCCCTTCCCCGGCCAAGCTGGAACAAGAAACGCACCATTCCCCCATCTTTACTCTTTTAGGATGCCATGCGCGAAATATCACTGTCTGTTCGCTCTTGTCGCCAATTTGTACCGTGCAGCCCGTTTGTGTGTCTCGGCACTACACGTCAAAGTGACTTGCTTTCCGGGCTCTCATTCGGCACCGTCTCTAGAGTGGCGCTCCATGTTTCTGCCCTCAACCAACGCTTTGCTGCGCACCCATGCAATGGAGGCCAGGGCGGTTTTAGGTAGATGGTGTTCGTGATGCGGAATGAAGGCTCCTCCCTGAATTTGCTTTTCTAGGGGAGGGGGAACGACTCTGCGACGATGGAGTATTTTTTTTTTCTTTCTTCTTCGTTTGCAAGATGTCGTGACGTTTCGAGTTTTGCGGAATAATAACCATGAAGACTAGTCTTGTGCTTCTGGCGGCGTTGCGTTTCGCGCTTGCGAAGCCTTCGTTGGGAGAGGCTCTGTCTCTGATGCCCTCTTGTGCGGTATGTATATTGAGTGTTTTATTGTATCAGACTAATGTTTCTTAGCTGCCGTGTGTTGTTACCGCTGCGGGCGCATCGTCATGTTCTATTACAGACCTACCGTGTCTTTGCGAAAACGAGCCTCTACAACAAAACATTACGAATTGCGTCCTGGGAAGCTGCTCCATAAAAGAAGCTCTCTGTATGTTATTCGCCAAGTGATATGTCCGTAAAAGCTGACTTCCGTAAAGTCACCAAGAACCTCACCAGCACAACCTGCGGAAACACACCACGCAACCGCTCCAACCAACTCATCCTGCTATCCAACACGCTCGGCACCATAACCGGCCTCCTCGTCCTGCAGCGCTTTCTGTTCAAAATTTCCTGCAAGCTCGACATCTTCCTCGAAGACTGGTTCGCCCTCCTGACAACCGTTGTCGGCGTGCCAGCCACAGTCATCAACCGCTACGGCCTGCCGCCCAACGGGATCGGCCGCGATGTATGGACTCTCACCGGCGAGCAGATTACTAGCTTCGGCAAATTCTTCTATGCCATGGAGGTAATCTACTTCAGCCAAGTCGGTCTGCTGAAGCTGTCGCTGCTGTTCTTCTACATACGCCTGTTTTCATCGTCTGGCGCCGTGATGCGCAATATGCTTTGGGCAACGACCATTTTCACAAGTCTATTCTGCGTGGCGTTTGTTTTGGTTGCCATTTTCCAGTGTAAGCCCATAAGTCACTTTTGGAATAAATGGGACGACAAGAACGGGACGTGTCTGAGTATCAATGCCATTGCGTGGTCCAACGCGGGGATTAGCATTGCGCTGGACTTCTGGATGCTGGCTATTCCGGTGTCGCAGTTGAAGAAGATGCAGCTGAGTTGGAAGAAGAAGCTTGGCGCGATGATCATGTTTGGCACGGGCACATTGTGAGATTGCCAAGGCTATGTTTGTGAGAGACATAAGCACGCTAACATGGGGTGTAGTGTTACCGTCGTGAGTATCCTGCGGCTACATTTGCTCGTTCGCTTCGGCTCAGACTCGCTCAATCCAACGTGGGAATACTTCGATATTACGTGCTGGTCGACGGTCGAGATGAACATTGGCATTATATGTATTTGTCTGCCGTCGCTGCGACTCATGCTGATACGTACGTTTCCGAGATTGAGGGACACAATACAGCAGTATTATGCGAAATATGGCACCGGGTCTGTATCTGCGGCGACGATGAGGAGGGAGAGGTGGTTGAGTGGTGGGCAGACTGGCATAAGTCTCGATAGTGTGGCGCCGCCGCTTGTCCCGGCCAAGGATGGGCCAAAGGCGTAGTGTGGTGGTGATTGGTTCTTTTTTTTATGTATTATGTTGATGTTGCTGCGGGAGATATATTGGATCTGAGTGGATGAATGTTGTCGCGGGCTGCTGGATGGAGTACAAACTGGGTCGGTGGTTGCGACTTGCTCTGATGGGACACTTGCTTTGGCGAGAATTGTCGTCATCAGTATGTTGTCTTGCAATGCTTGCTCAATGCGCAAGAGCTCAAGCAAACATGTGCCAGACGCTTCTTGTACCCGCCATGCTTGAGAATCGGGGCTGTTGGAAAGACGCCAATGTACAAATGTCTGTTGAAAGCACTGATGGATTGCTGGGTCGGGGGAACAAGACCGTACATGAAAATGGCACCAGGCGTTCCAGGGTATACCGTCCTTAATGAACTCAACGTCATGGGTTTGGCCCCAAATCCCAATAGTATAAATGCCAATCATCATATCTGGGTATCATTATCATGGCCGTCGTCGAAGTATACTACCCTCACCATGGCATTACACCCTCTCCGCCTTCGCTATTCTCCCCGGCGCCCTTCTCTGTTGACCAACCACTAACTCCGTATCATCGCCAGCATCATCATCGTCATCGACGTCCATATCATCGAGAGCCCGTTGTGCCTGTTTGGTGCGCTGGATACGTCGCAGTATCGCCTCATCAAGGTAAAAGTCTTGCTGGAACTTGGCCATGGAGAATTTCTGCCGTGATTTGTTAGTACTCCACCGTAAGGGCCTTCAAGTAGAAGTCTGTTTGAATGAAGCCTTGGGACCTGGACAGGCTAAAACTGCCAAGCAGCTCAACTTACCTGAGAGCACCCCGTCTGCGGGCACTGTGCCTCTCCTCTTACGGGCAAGTAAGCCAGCAAAGCCTCCTTCTCAAACGTATGCTTGCACTTGACATTACTATACGGCTCCTCCATCAGTACCAGTGTAAGCGGGCAATTGAGACTCAGCACTTCTCTGGCAATAGCGATATCGTCGTCGTCATCAACCGCACCCATGGTGCTGCGGCGCGTATTTGCTCCTGGGCGAGTCATGACTGGTCGTCCATCGGAACGGAACCAACGCGAAGAATCGGGAAGTGGAGGGCCACCTTCGCCAGCAGCTGCGTCGTGCCATAGCTTTTTGAAGCCTGCGTAGTCATTGTTGACACCATATCGTTGATGCGGTGTGAGTTGCTCGTATTCAGCTTTCTTTTCGGCACGGCCATCACGGAAGGCGTCTAGGGTGCTAGCGACAGCTTCTTCTTTCTGGTCCTCTACCTGTTCGGGATTTGGCTCTCCATCTTGTGCTGCAGGTCCTTGTTGCTGTCCAGTGCGTGTTCGGGTGCCTGCGGCGTTGGCGGATGTGGAGGTAGATGCGGCAGCTTCGGCTTTGGTGTATAAATCACGTAACAAGGTGGCTTGATCCTCAATCTCGGCTCGGTGGTCGATGACATCGCGTATTGATTGCTCAGATTCTTGTGTAAGCTCATCTACCTCCGTCTCAAAATCGGCAATGTGTGCCTCCAGCCGTTCCTCCTCTGGGGTCTTGCTGGTGCCTTTTTCTTGGCGACGCTCCTGGAGCCATTGCAACCGTTCTTGCTGCGCTCGTAATCGTTCGTGGAGATCCCCCACGCTGAGACCGAGCTGCCGTATGGAATCTTTCAGTTGCGTTTCGTATGATGAAGTGCCGCGGTTATTCGACAGTTCGCCAAGCGCACGGCGAGCGCCATCATTGAGGCCGCAAGACGGTGGTTGATACGGGGGAAGTGACGTTGAAATGCCAGCTCTGGAGGGTGAGTCCACAGCGGATGGACGGCCTCGGTTGAGAAGTCGTGGCATTGTGAGTGTGTTAGCCAATATCAGCCAGCCTGGTGATGGCGTCGTTGCAAAGTGCAAGATATTTTGTCCTTGGAGCGTTTGCCACTATTCCCATTTGAAGTTGTCAGTATTCCGTAGTGGGGTGACGCGACTGAGGACGCGGTAGACGGAAAGGTTCTGACAAGCTCCATGCCCCACCACACACACCCATTGCTCCTTCCGTTTCAGGTTCAACTTGTAAATCTAAGTTGCTGGCCATTTCCTGCTTGGCAGCGTGAACTGACGAGAAGTTATGTGAGTCGACGAACATAATCACAAATATCGTTTGGTCTTATTACACCTGGTTCAACAAGTTTTGAACTACCTACGTCGTTGGCTATGAAATACCTTGGTAGGCGAGCAAACTGTTGGATGACTTTGGTACTCTTGACCCACATTCTACCCGCCCAAGCCAGGGTAGCTGCTGGTACCTGACTTGGGAAGCTGGAGGAGATAAACAGGGCCAGGCAACCGTCGACCTTCACCCACGATTGAGGATCCTGCCCTCATAACGAAACAGTGTACAGTAAAACATTGAAGTCTTTTATCCCCAATGGCTAACAATCCTGTACGAGAGTCGATCAGGGAGATAGATGATAACTCCTGGCTAATTGGTAACAAAATACTACTCTCACGGGCCCCCCTCGCAGGATGCATGTGGCGAGATGGCAGTGGTGCCGGCTTCACTATATCAGACGCACCACTTCCACTTCCAGAGACTCGACCACTGTTGAATACCAGCGAGATTAATTAGTATACGATGCCGGTGATGTCTCTGCTGTCTTTAGCATTGGGGACGCCTTCTGCAAAGTTAGGATCTTGGATGTGCCGTATGTCACGAGAGAGCACGTCACGCTGGCGTGGCTCAAGCAACGGACTTGGAGCTTTACGATTCCCGATGTTCTCTACCACGCTGAATACGACGGTTGATACTATATCATGCTGAGCCGGGTTCCAGGAGAAACCATAGACAGTGTATGGGCAACATTGGACGAATCCATGAGGCAGCACTACGCGGAGAGGATTGCCAGTATCTGCAAGGAACTCTCTGTACCTAGTGAGAAAGGCAGTATTTGCGGTGTTGACGGCAATGAGCTCTCAGAACAATATCTCTGTGAGCGGGAGGTAGACTGCAGACCCGAGAATCTGTGGAAGAGCTGTGTGGAGCTGGGTATGGACTGCTCGAACCTTGTATTCTACCATTGCGACCTTGGGCCATCAAATGTCCTGGTAGACCAGGCCAATGACTCTATTGGTATCATTGATTGGGAAACAGCAGGGTTTGTGCCAGTGGAATGGATTAGAACCAAGTTCCGTGTGTCCAGTGGAATGGATCTTTCCGCTGGTGACGAATTGGATTGGAGAAGGAGAGTGATGCTTCACCTGGGACAAATGGGCTTCACTGACGTCGTGAAATGCTACGCAGTATGGGGTAAATGAAGTGACAAGTGATGGACTGTCTGAGCGACACTGGAACATGTTTTTCTGTTCAACTCATGGTGTTTGGAACGGCCTTGTTACGGAGACACAGAGGAGAGAAACTACGGCATCCTCCAACTTAGGAAAGAAATCAATGACGGCAATGAGAAAACAAATGCCAAGGCACCGAGCAAGGACGTGTACACTGCAGCAAGCTCAATCAGGGTGGCAGGTCCCCTCAATAGTTGGGATGGGATGGAGTCCTTCATGTCAACAAATTCGGCAATTCATGTCAATGCTCAACCGGCCAGATGTCCTTCGAAACCTCACTGGCGGAACCGTCTTGCTTAGTCCCATGTTAATGGATGATGGTTGAACAAACTTGACAACATGTTTGACATGCTCGTCGTTCGGAAAGCAATGGCTTGCAAATCGAGCCCGAGCCCGAGCCCTGTCATCCCATCCACCGTCTCCGGCTACGATACTCTGCAGATACTGAAGAGTTAAGATAGTCCGTTTGCTAATTGGTAGTGTCTAATTTGGTCTAGGTACTTCTCCACGTGGTTTCAGCTCCTTCAGAGCCCTTAGGGTGGCGCGATATGTACCTAGATACTTTGGTGCTTTGATTGGTGGTCGTTTTTCATGTTGATGCAACCATCTGGGGTCCAAGGCGTTGGAATCACAAGCGAATGGTTTGTACTACAATGTTAAGCGATCAACTTCGCAGAGCTGACCAGGTTTAGGTTTCAGAGCAGCACGAGGCAAAGCTCCTCGTAACATTGAATTGGACAGCGCTGCCAAGATAGGGCGCTGGGGTACGTGCTTGCACCCACCAGATCAGATCAGACACATCAACTTCCAACAACCCGGGCCTAATGCTCCATTTCGGCAATGCGGAAAATGACAGGTCGGGCGGTTGACGCAAAATAACTACCAACTTTGAACGCAAGCTGATGGCTCTCGCCCAATGTCGCAATGCCTTGATAACGGAATCGGCAGCAAGGGCTGCAGCATGTGTCTGGGTCTAGAACACAGGCCAGTGCCTGACCGGCGTGTCTGACCTGGGAACTCTGGTCGATATTTATCCATATTGGCAATATCGGCTTTGCTGGGTAATCTCGAAATGTCGGAAACACAGCGCCATGCGCGTCTCGATGGCTCGGCATCCAAAAGTTCGTGCTGATCGTGAGACCAGCAAACGGCATTGAGTCTTCACGCTAGCCTAAGTCACGCAGATCGGACTTTGCGGCTCGTCATCACATCATCAGATGGCATTCGATGACAGGGACCAGGGCCAGGGCAAAGGCCAAGGCCAGGCGTCAATGCCTGACATGTACGATGTCTGGTACACGTACCCCGTATTCCGTGCAACTTGACAAAAGTTGACAAAAGTTGACAAACTCGACAGCAGTTGAGTTGACGAGACAGGCAAGCAAGCAAGCAAACATGGACTGGACAGGGCTAGCCAGCCGGCATTGCATCGCACACAGTCCAACAGACGATGTCATCGACGACCAGCAACATGTCAGATCCCTGGGTGAATCCCTTTCGGGTGGCGTCGATCGCCCATCGAGTGCAGGACAAGCGCCATCGGCCCAATCCGGTCGCGCCATGTCTATTGATTCGATCCACTTTGGCACTTTGGGGCTCAATTTGCTCAACTGCCTTGCCTCGCCTTGCCTTGCCTTACACTTGCACTTGCACTTGCACTTGCCTTACATGAGCGGAATTCTGGAGACTGAAGCATAAACTTGACCAGACATTTCTGGCTTTCGGTTAGCAAACTTTGGGCCATTGTGGGGCGCAATTGCTGCCCTTGAAAGGAATCCCATTTAGGAATACCCGTTTGCACATTGACTTTTCGATCGCCATGTTTTCTCACACAACACGACGATCTCGCATTATCTCCTGGCCATCACTCTTCCCACGATCTCGGGACGAAGGCCATACCCAAAGCCCCAACCCAGATTCCTTCACCAGGCCTTAGATAGAAAACCAACAATGGACTTTTTTGGGCTGATGCCTTTTCATTTTCACACCGTCTCGATGGTACAATGCCTGAGCGCTACATCGACTCCGGTGTAAGTTGCCGTGATACAGCCAACGGGCAATCTTGATCGGACCAGATGTCACGGAGGGAGTTCTCCGTGCCCAGCCATTTAGTCCATCCCACCCACTTAACACTTTGGTTCCCGCCAGCAGACCTGTCCACTAGTCCAAGCCATACTGAATTCTACTTGACTTAACTTGACGAAAACTAACTTTCACTTTGCGGGTGAAGTCAAGCCCCCTGGTCGTGGGTTCGTGGTGGATCCTCTCCTCGACGTCGTGTGAGGGTGATACGGCACCGACCTCTTCCATCTTAAACATACTTCATACACACATGGTTTAGACAGCCAAAACAGGTTGTATATCTGGGCTTCGGTGCGCACCCCTGTCTTGTCCTGTCCTGCCCTGTCTCGCTTGGCCTTCAGACTGGCATCTACTTCGACCAAGTTCCTCTCTTTGCTCTCCAAGCGATCTCTTGATAATCTGTTTGTTTCCACCTCATCCTTCTTTCCACATCGTTGTATCATTCTTTCTTCAAAATGGCCTCAAACATGGAGATTGCCATGAATCCATGGGAAGTCCAAGCGTTGGATGTAATGCTTTCCTTGTCTTCACCCACAGTATCTAATTCATAATCCTACACTAGATCAGCCCGCTAACTTGACCTTTACCGGCAAACAGTACCAATTCTCAGACGAAGCACTACCGATTCAAGGGGGGACATCGGATGCTCCCAGGAGTACATGGCCGGCCATGTCAGATTCCGTATTCTACCCAGGCTTATATTCCGGCACCGGTTTCGACATTCTGGCGATTTTGGTACGTAGCCCAACCTACCGCGTCTTGGAAGCCCGAATCCATTACTAACCCAGCCACAGCTACGTGTCGTGAACCGACCAAACCCCCAATTTGAAATCGGTGCCGTGGACTGCTCCGTCGCCCTCGTGCTCTGTGACCTCGAGCAGCCCGACCAGCCCATTGTGTACGCATCTGACGCATTCTGCGACCTCACCGGCTACTCGCAAGCAGAAGTCCTAGGCCATAACTGTCGGTTTCTGCAAAAGCCGCACCCCAGCGCAAAGGGAAAGTCAAAATCTAAGCCTAGACACGACAAGGCGGCTGCTTCTCAAATGCGGCATGCACTGCAGAGGGGGGCAGAGATACAACTGACTGTGTTGAATTACCGAAAGGATGGGCATCGGTTCAACAACCTCATCAGCATCATTCCCGTGGAGCTGGATGAATCTGGCTATCGTTATGCTGTCGGGCTGCTGGTTGAAGTTGAGTAGCCATGAAAATGGATCTGAGAAGCCTTGTCAGGCCCACGACTTTTTGCTCACTCGGATTATATCGTTACGAAATCATGTTTTCTTATGTACATGCAGTTTGCATTGGACTATACCATGCATTAATGGCGTTTAGCTAGCTAGCTGGGTTGGAATTGGGCGATTTTCCTCTTTGACTTTTATCATGTTTAACGGCCAGCGGTTGGAGGAAAAATATTGGGGTTTTGCGGTGTAGTGTGTTTGTGGTGGAAGTACACATTTTCGTATTTAATGTCTTTGGCGCAGTGATGTAAACGAAGCGTTGTGCTATTTTTCACTCATCGTTTGCATGTTGAGCTTGTTCGACTTGACATGCTTTGGCCTGTTGGTGGAATACAGTGAAGCGGAACACTAGAGTACTTATAATAGCGACTCAACTTAGCTTTTCCGACATATTCTTGCGATTCTCGATAGATTGGCCAGTCCATAATAGTGTGTACTTCACCTCTACGACATTGAAGTGGAGGCTAATGCGGTGTGTAAATTCTGGAACATGGTATGTCGTAGGAGCCGTGTGAATGGTGGCGAGACCGCCAGACAGCTTGAAGTAGAAGGGACAGGCACCACATGGTGGAATTAATTGGCCAAAACTGGTTGATAAAAAAGAAAATGGTCCATCCTGGTCTTTTCGTCATCCGTCTTATGACCGGTTGGCAACGGCGGCCCGAGGCGGATCTGCATCTGCAATTACGTAGTTGTGACTCTTGCGACTTCATGCATTTCGCCCCTGTGGAGCTCCCTTTGCAAACTATGTAAGAGCGACTTCATCGACTCTCCTCCAGTTCACTTTTCGTCCATATCATGAAAAGTTTAACTTTTCGACATAATATATAATTTACTGCTTACATCGAATAGTAGAGTTGAAACTAGCCGAACAACTCACATCCAGCGACGACGTCACCACACGCACACCGAGATGCTTGACGGACAGGTACAGACCTGCTCGTTATGACATCTGTGACGATCAATCGTGTGTTTCTGGCATCAACCAGGCATTTCATCCCACAGGGTGCATCGCCAAGAGTACCCATTGCACTGCGTCTTGTCTCTCATCCTAAAAAATATGAGCGCTGTCGCAATTATCACGTCTCCCGCAAAAAGGCATCCTCCACCGCTACTCACGTCCCTCAAAATGGTGACAACCTCATGCATGGAGGCTCCTCGTCGGCGCCGCTCTCCATTCTGCCCTTGAGCATGGTTCTCCGCTCACTCGTGACCAGCGCTGTATCGTCATCAGCACTGTTGCCATTGTCGCTGCGCATCATGGGAGTCCTCGCCAACAGCGCAAACCCATTGCTTAACGCAGACCACAACCCAATCTTACGGTACATGCTCGACAAGTCTTTGTACGCACAGTTTTGCGCGGGCGCAAACCCATCGGAAGTGCAGACCACGATTGCCAAACTCAAGGATATTGGTGTCACAGGAGTTATCCTCGCCTATGCCAAGGAGTTCCCAGGGGAGGGCCAGTCGGAGCTTGAGGAAAGCGCAAGCGCAAGACCGGGCGAGGAGACACAGTCCATTATTAATAGTGAGATCGCTCCCTGGGAGGAGAGCATGAGAAAGACGGTGCGGTTGGTTGAGCCAGGTGACTTTGCTGCTTTAAAGTAAGTTGGAGTTCGTGATGCCTGATGAGAATGTGCTTATATGCGAACAACATCGCAGGTTTACCGGTGCAGGTCAGCTAGCATATTATCTGCTACGCCACCAATTACCTCCCACCCCTCGACTTTGTGAGCTGATTGATCACATTTGTCGACTGGCTCAGGAGCGTGGTGTTCGACTGCTCTTTGATGGAGAGCAGAATGTACTGCAGGACGGCATCGATGCGTGGACCATGCACTTTGCCAGCAGGTACAATACCACTCCTGGCAGGGCCACCATCTTTGGCACATACCAGGCGTATAAAAAGACCACGCCCAGCTTGCTCTCTAGGCACCTTGCTGAAGCTCAGAAAGGCGGCTTCACACTTGGTGTGAAACTCGTTCGTGGGGCCTATCTCGGGTCCGACCAGCGAGACCTCTTCTTTAGCCGGAAATCTAGTACAGACTCTTGTTACGATAACTGCGCGGCCAGCGTCTTGACTCGCCATTGGAATCGTACCCTTGAGGGGATAGGAGAATATCCTAATGTTAGTCTTATGCTTGCTACTCATAACGCCACCTCGGTTCAGAGAGCCTATGCCATTTACAACGCTGGAGGGGCCAGGTGTGAGGTATCATTTGCGCAACTCCAGGGCATGGCGGATGAAATCAGCTGTGAACTAGTCGAGGTGAACCATTCCGCCC
Organism: Pochonia chlamydosporia 170; assembly: GCF_001653235.2. Lineage (NCBI taxonomy): Eukaryota > Fungi > Ascomycota > Sordariomycetes > Hypocreales > Clavicipitaceae > Pochonia > Pochonia chlamydosporia. The sequence goes on from NC_035790.1 coordinate 5,449,218, forward strand.
GAAGGAACGGTGATGCCGCGGCAGCGGTTTCGGTCCTCCCGGTTTATAAGTACATGGCATGGGGGACAACCGGAGAATGTATGAAGTACCTGTTCAGGCGGGCACAGGAGAATAGGGATGCCATTGACCGAACTCGAGATGATCGTAACGCCATGTGGACTGAACTCGTGCGCCGTATCAAGAAGACGTTTCGCCGGTCGTAGAGCGGCTTTATTGTAAATATTACTGAGCATAGTCTGTGCTAAATTCATCCATAGTAAACCATACCGTCCATATATCAGTTCTTTAATCTAGTGGAGCGTCTTCTCCCTGAGGATAAATCAGGCTCAGGCTTAACCTCCTCCTTTTTAATGCCGTTGGTCTTTTTCTTCTTGGCCGGTGGCTCGCTTGCGTCAGGTCCACTTGGCTCCTGTTTCTGTTTGCGAGCCTTCTTCACAGGCGGCTTCTTCTCTTCTGCGTCTGATTCTTCCTTGATGGGTTCATCTTTGGCTCCGGCTACGACTTGGCCAGTCTTCTTCTGTACGGCCGGTGCGTAACAGCTTGTCCTGCCCCCGACAGTAATAAAGGCCAGTTTCTCGCCGTTAGGCAATTTGCTTGACGCGCCTTTGCCCCCTTTACCCCAGCGATAATTGAACAGCCAATGTTCCGGAAATTGGTCCGAGTCTCCTAGCTTGTCAACCGCCGTCTGGCAAACATATCTGATGTTCTTATACAGCTCTGCTATTTCCGCATCGCTGAAGCTGTCGCTGTACTGCTCCGGGTGAAGTTTAGCTTGATACAGGGTCTCATCAGCAACCCAATTTCCGATGCCACTAATCATGGCTTGGTCGAGAAGGAGGGCTTTGACAGGAACATGACGAGCCTTCATCTTGCCACGCAGATACTCCTCGGTGAATCTGTCGGCATCAACGACCGGGTCTGGGCCATTCTCTTTGAGCGGAGAGTATTTTCGGATTTCTGCGCCGGGGCAATCAACAAGACGGACTCGCCCAAAGCGCCTGGCATCCGTGAAGGCAACCTCTACTTCTGGTTTTCCTTCTGTCTTGACGTGGAACTTCCAGAATTTTGGTGGCCATTGCTCCAATTCATTGTCCTTCATTTTTTTATAGTAGTTTGTGTACGCGGTCTGCTCCCCCTTGATGTGAACCCATCCTGATCCAAATTAGCCGCAGAAGAAAAAAGAGATGCTTTGCTGCATCTTACCTGTCATGCCAAAGTGCATTACCAAGTGTGGTGGTTTATCCAATGTTATCCTGGAAATGGCGATTAATTTGTGAACGCAGCTACCTCCTGCGCATGGCTCACTCACCAGAAATATTTGCCTTGATTGCCAGACGAAACAACCTACACACGACGTCAGTTTGGGAAGAATTGGCTAGGCGAGTTCAATTGTTCAAACCTTTCTCCCTTTCAATGCATCTTCAACAGCTGCACCAGTGGTCCCTACTTTGCCAAAGACATTGTTGTCATCGATGGCCGATGCACTTGCAATTTTCTTGCCTACCAGGTGTAGGCGGAGGAAATGAACGATGCGAGCAACTAAATCATTCATTAGTATTGTGTCTAGTAAATATACAACGACAAATGCATAATGAATACCTTCTGCAATCTCAGGCATGATGAAGTTTTCGATGAACACCAGACAACATCTAAAGCAACAATGTGAGTGAGCGTGAAATCATGAACTGTCAACGCCACGGTCGATTCTCACTTAACGCCCTGTCGCAGGATCCCCTGTCACGCTGCTAACACGAAACCCCGTGACCTGCTTACGTTAGCCAGAGCTGGCTACTCCACCGCCTTCTCCACACCAAATACAATTTTGTTCGCGCAGCTTTTTTTCTTCTCTGCTTGGCTTTCCTCTCTTCACCACATTTCGCATCCTGAGCAAAATGGTAAGTTTGGCAATTGAGCTTGCAATCCTTCTTGTCCTACTTCCTGATGACACCATAAACCGCAAACTAGAGTCTTTGACCACTTGGAATGAAAACTCTGTTTTTTTACACGTCAGTCTGATAGAAGCTGTCGTACGACTGTCGACCATTCAAGCCAGCGCACAACTTGCTCATGAAGCATCATGCTAACTTTGAATCTAGGCTCCTCGGTCTCCAAGTGGATGATTGGGTTACGGATGTACTAGGTTGACGGACTGTCACCGCCCCGTGAACCATTGACAATAATTGGTATGTTTACATTGCGGTCCTGTCCTCCAAGCTTCCTGATGATCATTTCTTTTATCAATATACGCTGGAAATTACCGGCTGAGATTTTTCATTGACGATATAAAATGGCTATTTCTGATTGCTTCATTTCATTTCATCTTTTTTGTTGCTGCGCGAGTAGATTTAGGCAATTGCTAACTTGCTCGAAGAACTCTAGACAAGGTACGCTGCATGATTGACACTCGTTCTCCATCGGCCTTTTATGATGAAGCGGCACTGGGCTCCGAATAAAATCACATGAGCATGATAAGCCATTTTGCGGCAGGCCTAGAAAACCTCGCCCACTGATTCGGCACCTTCACAATTGTCCAGCATACATGTTGATGGGTTCCGGCTCGCTAACATCTGGACAGTGCCTAGAGCCGTAGCATCGTAGTCGAGTCGTTGACAAGGCAACTTGAGCATAATGGTAAGCTATACACTGCACATGCACGCGTTTCCCTTTCATGATGAAACAGATGACGAGTCTTATTCGAGTTTTCGATGCAGACACCATTTCTTTTTATACCATTCATGCTTTCCTGACATAGCCCACCCACCTTTCAACCTGTTGAGACAAGATGGATGCTCATGCTAACATGGCAAAAGTATCTTAGTGGTTAGTCCTGTCCGCAGCCGCACACTTGTGCATTCTCAGCCTGATGAACGCGAATGAAAATGACAAGCATATGTCTGAGCTTCGGCTACGACGACAAATCATCCGCATCTTTTTCTGACTGTTTTGATGTCTTCAACCATTGTCGCAACTTTCAGCGGGGAGTATGTCGCTGACTTGCATAAAGATATCGAAACATGAAGTGATGTGATGCATGTAATGTAAGTTGTCTTGTCTTATTTTTCTTTCCTTTAACATGATGCTACAATATCACGACGGTCAACTTAGCCATATGCATTGATGACAACGCCTGTGACAAGGCACCTTCCACTGAAATCTCTACCATTCACACTCGTTTTGGTTGAATCACGATCATGGACAAGTACTGATTGTGAACAGGATAATGTAGCCAAAAAGAACCCTTTGGTCTTGGACTTTTGAACAGCAGGGCTGACAAGTGAGTGGCATTGAAGTAGTGGTCTATTTAAGGTACATATTGAATCAACGAAAGTATATCTATGAAATGCATCTTGCCTCCAGCTAAGTGACTGTTTTCCCATCCCCAATTCAAAGATGGCCTTCTCCCTTTGCCGCACCATGACCATATCAGGCGAGCTATCCCATGGTGCCAGCTGCCTCGCTCATTCTGATTTATGTCGTGTCTGCCCACACAACAAGTCGTGTGGCTCGTTCCGCCGCTCCCATCAGCAATCCTCATGCGCGCTATGATAGGGTCTTCAAGACTGTCGCTTTGAAGTTCGCCCAGTTCGAGCTTTCCCATTGGACCGAAGAACACGATTCTGCGGCGGCGGCAAAGGATTGGCAGATACATTCTGGCCATATGGCTGCGCGGCAGGCTGCGGAATCGCACTGACGTTATGAGGAGCTTGAGCACCATGTGTACCCAATGGTGCAGAAGGAAGAGAATTGTAATAATGATGAGCGTCTACAGCCGGGTAATACTGCCCCTGAGCAGCTGGTGCGTGATGATGACCATGTAGGTCGTATGATCCGTCCGTCGCCTGGATTTGACTCTGACTCTGTCCGGCAGCTTCATACTCGGCATACGCATTCCCTGCACCATGATAACCATCAACCTGGGTGCTCTCCGTCCCCGCATAGTCGAGGAAAGCCCCAGACGCAGATGATTCACCGTACTGTGAAGCTCTCCCGACATGGCCAGCCGGCACAGGCGGCACATTATCAAGCACATTCATCCTGTCGCTGTTATACCTCTTTCCAATCCGCCACTCCTTAAATTTAAGATAATATGTCCGACGACTAGCACAGTTAGTTTGTTCCTCTCACACAGGGGTAAATACTCACTCAGCATGGAAGCCATGTTTCTTGGCCATTATTTTGATCACCTCATCAAGCGTATTGAGCGAGTACAACCTAACAATGGTGTCTCTATGCTCATCCCAGTCCAATGCCATTGTAAATACTTATGGCGTCAAAAATATTCAAACAAGGCAAAGGTATCAAATATCGCGTTGTGTGCTCAGCAATACTAAGCTGTAAGTGTATAGTTGGAAATGTCCAACTTTTCATCACAGACTGTAGCAAAAGATACTACCTCCCGGACTCAAAGCATTTATACATCTTCCCTCCCACCCGGTCGCAACGGCCCGTCCCGTCATGATGTGCATCATCAGCCTCCAAATATCGGTGAAGAATAACAAGTAAGGCTACTGCATGTTCACCAGCCTCGAGATACCCTCACATTGTCATAGCCTGGCTGTACACTTCGTTGACGGTTACAACCAACAGCATGAGTGGCAGTGACGCAGAAAAGGTGGTGGTGACCCCAACGTCGTGGCGCGACACTGTTGGTCGTTTGTACCACACTGACAAGTGAACTTTTGGAGGGAATTGCGTGAGGCTGAAGGAGCCCAAGAGGTTGACCTCAGCCTGATGGAACATTCTTTTGATGAGACCTTTTTTTTTCGGTAACGGTGTAGACACTTCGCTTTTGCCTTGCTAGGGTGAGTGAGGGAGTGAGTGAAAGTGAAAGAGATGCAGATTTTATTAAGTAGAATTAAGTAGCGGTATCAATAAACTTTCAAGAAGTCAGGTTCATAAAACATGGCGAGCGTATAGTGACGTATGAATGATTTCATATTTTTTGGTCCCCATTTCATTCCCATTCTTCCTCCCACAATTGTCGATACCCAAACATGATCACAGCCCTCCATCCCCCTCCACCATACCACACCATGTACGAGAAATGATGAGACAGCATCGCCAATTTCATAAAGGTAGCATCGCAGCCTCATTATGCAACCACTGGCTTCTTCTCGTCTGAAGGGCTCGATACGGCCTCACCGCCAGTCACGCCAGCCTCTTGGGCTTTATGGCCTCCTGACGCAGTTGTAGCCGCAGCAAGAGCAGCATCGGGCTTCTTTTCCGTGGGCGACGGCGTAGGAGGGTTCATGTCGAGCTTGTCGTTGGGCTTGCCCGTGACCGAGGACATGGTGGTCGGCGAGGCTGTGGCAGGAGATGAGGGAGTGGGCGAGTTTGACTCGGCTGGGCCAGTAGCTCCGCAGACTTGCTGGATGACATTGAACCACTTCTGGGCGTCCGAGGCGGAGTGAGCCTTGAAGGCAAGTTCCGTGCTGCCGGTGAGCTTGGAGCTCATGGTGCCGCTTCGGTCCTTGCCCTTGACGTTGAACTTCTCCCCACTAGGGGCGCCGATCACTGCGTCTGGCAGGAACACGGAGAGCTCTGGCTTGGGGTCGGCGCGGGCGTCGTCAGAGTCCTTGAACTCGTGCAGCCATTTGGACGGGGTGACGACGTAGTAGCCGGTCGAGTAGCCCCAGGAGAGCTTGTTACGAGACTTGCGCTCCAGTGAGCCCTCGATCAGGGGTTTGGTCGAGTTGTGCTCCATGTTAGGGAACTGGATCGCATCCACGGCGCGAGGCGGGTCATTCGGGTTGGCCAATCTATCGGCGCAACGCTGCGTAAAGTTCTGCCACTCGAAATTCATGGGGACGCACTGAATGGTACCGAGCATGTCACCATACAGAGCTCGCGTCTTCTCCCCCTGGCCACCGACGAGCTGGACGAAAGCCTCAACGGCCTGCTGGAAGACTTCAATGACGTGAGATTCGAAGCTCTGGAAGTTGTTCTGGACTGCAATCAGGTCGTTGTGGTGGTTGTTCTCAGCAAGAACCTGGTTGCTCAGCCGGTGCATGACGCCTCGGTGCACGACATAAGGATCGTCGCCAGCATTGAGCTTGCCGCCTGCAGAGTCAAACGAGGCTGTCTGCTGGCCAAGAAGCTCAATTTGTTTCTGTGTAATGTTTCGCAGCTTTTCCACCTCCTTGGCGCTGCTCTGGGCGCCGCTCTGGAGCTCCTTTGCCTTGTGCTTGATTTCCTTGTGAAGTCGCTCGAGAATGGGCAAGACTGAGCCCTTGAGGCTCTTCTCTGTCTCAATGTTGGTGTTGATCTGCGCCTGCGTGTTGGAACGCATGTTCTCGAAAAACCCAGCAACACCGCCGAGGCTCTGGTCGAAGTGATGCCCCTCGCGAAGGGGGTTAGAGATGGTCTACCAAATTAGGTCAGCTCGCATATTCTAACAATCATCGTCCAGTACTTCCACACTCATACCTTCAAAGCCTTCTCATACTCCTTTGCCTGGCGGCCATGAATCTTCTCAATGGCCGTCACATATTCCTCGAGGTATCCGCAAGCATGCTTCCACGCCTGCAAACGCTCGGCCAGTAAACCCGCAGTCTAATTCCAAGTCAGCTCATCACTGGTCCTTTTCCCCAAATACCATCATCCAGCACCTGTATGTGCGCAGAGCAGGAAACCACCTACAGTGTTGGGGTCAAAGTCAGGGACTGCATCCTCAGCGTACGAGCTAAGATTCGTAGTCGCGCGCGACGGCAAGGTCGTGGAAGTCGGAGAAATCGGAGAAGCCATAATTCGTTGATTGAAGAACAATTTCAGCCCAAAGTCAAAGGTAAAAGAATCGAAAGTCGAGCTCACGGAGCTTCGGAAAACGCAACCTGGTCGTATGGGGTGGAGTAAATTAAACTAGCATGCCCAGCGGGACAAGGGTCAGCGGTGAGCCAGCGACTATGAGGTGTTGTGTGATGTCAAGGTCAAATCTCGATAGCGTCAATGACACAATGACCTTGAACAGTGGGGGAAGAGGATATGTAAATTACAATTCAAAGACGTAATATATGCAATCGACTACTCAAGTATGACACAGTCCCAAGTGCCGAACTCGTGGGGAGATTGGTTGACTTGCACTGGAGAACTGGAGTGAGGGGGAGGGGGAAGTGGAAGGACACCATCCACCACGGATAGTAATAAGAGGCACCCAACCAAGAAATGTACGCCGGTCCAGACCCTCGATGGTCTGGATCCTCTCGTGATGCCACCCAGCAGAACAAGTGCTCGAAATCAGGAATTCGGCCCATGACCAGGTGGGCGGGGAACAAATGGGACTTGACGTGGTGAGGACGAGAAGAGGGGCAAAATAGCCTGGCATGCAACAGATTTGGAAGCTCAACTTACAATTAATAGTGTCTGTAAAGTAGTACGTAGCAGTATGAAAGAAATCAAAGTCTGAGAAGCACAAGTCCAACAAGTAAACTTTTGAGTTAATCTCTCGCGATGCAATAAATGGTGTTGGGGATCCAGGGTCCTCGATCGGTACTTAACATAATTTCTTGGCTCAGTTCAAGGTTCCCAGCTCCCTTGAAAGCTTGAGAAATCCAAGGTACCAGTTGACCCTCTTCGACAATCAATGTGACGTCAATGGCAGACCCTAATTTCCAGGCTCTAACGGGTGCTCCGTAAAGTGGGCCTAACGCAATTGTTAAGGCCAAGTGCGAGACATGTGCTTTCTCCAACAAGATTGCTAACAACATGTTGAGCTGGAATGCAGCTTCTGATCAAATCTTTGGCTCCCCCATCATGGCTGTGCAACTTAGCGCCCCCAAATTCAGGAACATTGAACAAAATCGCCCTTTTTTGCAGGCCAAACCCTGCAAATCTCAGCTGGATTAGGACCCTTGACAAACCTTGTAGTTACGCACTTTGCTGAATACGTGCCGCGATCTTTCGGGAGGCTCTTGTTCACCTGGTCTTCGGGTTTATTCAGCGGCCCGAATTGTTCAACATTGACACGGAAGCTTACCATTTGTTCCAGTAGACACCACGCCAAATTCTGCAACCATACTATAATACATACAAGACGCATCACAGGTGCCACCGATGCAACTTTAACATCACCACGGTCACAGTCAAGTCTCAACGAGCACCTTGTCATTAAAATAGCCTTTGTAGTAGAGTTGTAGAGTTTGGTATTAAAATACAATGCAACCAACTCCTGTATACCGTACCCAGTTAACATGACAAAAAGAAAAGTATCTGATACTATAGTATCCAATATAAGCCCACCACTCATTCAAAGCATGTTCCTTTTTACCCGCCTCAGCTTTGTTTCCCCTGTCCAAAGAAATGAATAAATATCCAATCATCTATGCTGTACCCAAGAATTTCGTCAATAACGCCAAAAGGGTAAAAATGCAGCCGCTGTCCGCGAAACTTTATGCCAAAAAGAGGGTAGTAGCTGTACTTTGTGTCCAACGCCGTGTATCCCAATAAAACCGCTAATGATGTTTAATGTTGCTTCTCTCAAGGTGAATGGATTTAGGCTAAACAGAAAACAAAGGAAAATTAAAACATGGAAACAGGTGCTAGCGATGCAGTCAGCACACCATGTGACCAAACATTATGGATCATGAGCTGCCCGAGTTCGCAGTAGTAGTGGAAATAATAGACGGTGCACTTGTTGGGCCGCGGTTTTCACCAGTCCGGTCCTCAGATATGGTACCCAAGGGCTCGGGAATAATATCCGTAGCCGGAGGAGTGCGTGGTGCATGCAGTGCAGTCTGGTAATCCGGAACAAGTCCCGCTGCGGGTTGCGCCCGAGAACGCGCCGGTGTGCGGACTGCCGTGGCATAGCTAGGCACACGGTTGAGCTCCGCAAATTCGGCCGGATCCAGGTCAACGTGCTCCGTAGAGTTTCTGGCCGAGTGATCCTCTTCACTATTGCTTCTTGTGAGGTTCTGTGATGGCGGTTCGGACCGCGGTGCGGATCCATGTACGCCCGATGTCGGCGATACCCTGCCAGAAGGAGAATGTGAATGTGAAGGCATCGAAGTATACGATCGATTTCGCTGGGAGGGATCAATTGACACATCGGCCAACCGAGACGATAAGGCCGCCGGCGCTATCGGCGCTGGATGAGCCAGAGATGCGAGGTTCTCGGCCGAGCCGCTCCTCGAATGTGAGTAGAAGGGGCTGCTGACGCCAGACTGGATTGCTGGAGTTTGGAAACCAGATACATCCACGTCTTCATACAGTTGATCCAACACATGCTCGCCGTACCCAGGTGGTGCAATGGAGGCATTCTCAGTGGAAGCAACGCCGCTGCCTTGGTTCTGGCTGAGCAGGTTGCCCTGTTCGTCAAAGGGAATATTGGGTGAGATGAAGATTGAGACGGGAAGGGTAGCACGGAGCTGGACAATTGGCGTTAGTTGTTGATTCACCACATCTGGGGGATAACCGATTCAGTTTCGTCTTGTGCAAGTTTAACATACCTCTGAAATGTGGCCGTCCGGGTTCTTCAATGCCACGGTCAACTTAATCTTATGCCTGACCTTGATGCCGTGGTGGTTCAGGTCTTGAATGCATTGCCGTAGTCGCTTGGGAAGAGGCAAAGGCTTGACTAAGGCCCAGCCCTCCTGGCCAGTATCTTCAATCATGTCGTGCCAGTGTTCCTCGCGATTCACCTCGAACCGCCAAGTCGCGACCTCACGCTCCGTTCGGTGCTCCCGCATGCTGAGCCCAGTTGCACCTTGAATCCAACAGTCGCGGATTTCAATCATTTTGGCGGTAATGTCGCCAATCTCGAGGCCCTTTAACAAAGGAGTAAAGCGCATCTCCATGTTGATGGTGCCGCCAAACACTACCGCCTTTTGGGGGATAATGATGGAGTAGTCCACCTTGTTGGGCCAAATATTCTCCACGCTCATGGCATGCAAGAACTCCAAGGCGCCTGGCTCCAGGGTTCTAATGATGCGTAGGTGCTTGTATGCGTGCAAATCGTAGGCGAGCTTGCCACGGCCAACAGTCGCCTTTAATCGATAGGTAATGGAGGCTTCTGGGATGCCCTCTACGCTCTCAGCGGTATCTCCGGGTAGCATAAACTCGAAAGGGTACTCGTAATTGCCGGCGGGGAGGGTCATGCTCTTGCCATGGGTGCCGACAAAAGGTTGCCATCGGTGGTCGAGAATGATAGTCGCTTTATCAACTTTTTGCCCAGAGACACCGGGGGCAGTCGATCTATGGTCAGTCCATCTGTGCAGGGAATCCAAAGTTAGACCTTTAAATTGTGGGAGGGAAGATAGTAGTTTTGACAGCATCGAGAAAGAGGCATACGATAAGCGCAAAGTGCCCACGAGGCGCAAGTGAATGTCCTCAATGCGCAAGGGGGACGAGAGGCAGAGAACTACGACCCCCTTGAGGAGCTGACCTGAAGACTCATGGTCATTACCTCGAAAGACGATGAAGTCTTGATCCAGCCTGTGAATTGGAACCTGGTTAGCTAATCCGGGCTTGTCTCGCGAAGCAGCGGGCAAAAAAAAAAATGATACGATTGCCAGGGTTTTGGAGGGGTCGTACGTATTGACCCATGCGCGGATGCAGTACCACCAGTAGCACCACCAAGCACACAAGAGTTCCTCCGTTTTCCCTGGCCTCGGCATCACAAGAAGCAAACTTACCGAATATCAAACAGGCTGTAGCTGTTGCGTCCCGTCACCGCTGAAAACGGCTTGAAGGACGGCATGATCTGAGTGCCAATGCAGGCAAGGCGAGCGACAGCGACGGCAATGTGAGGATTTCAAAGATTCTTGCAAAGACGGCGATGCCTTTGCAAGATGAAGTACTCCGTAGACCCGACACAAAACGTCAAGCTTCAGCTGCGTAGAGGAGAAAAAACGCAGCTGAGTATGATGGAGAGGAGGGGTCGTTTCCGCAGGTTTGACGGAGAAATTAAAAAGAGGTCAAGTAGCAAAAAGGGAAAAGAGTTGCAAAGAGATTGGAGAGTAGAAGAGGAAGAGGACGAAGCCGGCCGCAGTCAGAGGCTTGACTTTAACAGACTTGGTGGAGCCAGCCGGTGTCAACGTGCTGTGTAGTGCCGTGCAGCGCAGTCTGGTTCTGGTCGGTGGTATTTGATCAAAATTATTTCAGCAAGTCGATGCGACCAGACGTTTTGAAGCCACCAAACCACATGCCAAAAGCACACTGAACCAGATGCGTGTCCGTCTTTGGTACTCGTATGGTACTCTCTCTCTCTCTCTCTCTCTCTCTCTCTCTCTCTCTCTCTCTTTCTGGCTTTTCTTTTTCCCACCGTTGCGGTCTCTTTATTTTGCTTTTCTCTTTATCATAAATTGCCCGCACTTCCCTCATATGCTCGTGCTAGGGACAAGCTTCCGCCTCAAATCTCCTCCGTCGCCTAATCAACTGTCGACTGGGTCGCACAATACGGGTCGATGGGCAATCGACTCACGAACCCTGCTGAATGCCTTTGTCGCCTCAATCCTCAATCGGGTCGACTGGATCGCATCCACAAATTCTGGGTCTCCGATTTTGGTGTTGGCGTTGGCGGTTTCGTAGGTGGCCGATACAGGTGGGGCCGCCTATGGGCTAGCGCCAATTCTGACCTGGACCAGTTGGGCTGAGCAAGTGGCCGGTCCGGTAGGGCAGATGGATGGATGGATCAAATGGATCAAATTCAACATTGACGTTCCAGGTTCTAGCTTGGCCGCTTGTCAAAGCTTGACTGCAACAAGCAAAGGCAGTTGACCTGAGCCGCAGCACTCGGCACACAACCAGGGCGATAGTCGGCCGATGAGAGTCAGAAGAAAAAAATGTCTTGACCACACGACTGGGCGGCGCCGATACCAATACCAATACCCGTCCTCGTCTGGTCCTGCCTGGTTCCTCCCAGGAAAGGTCCGTCCGTCTTCTAATTGCGCAATGCGGCTGTGTCCACCTGCGTCCCCGTCTGGTCAATGCAACAATACGGCATGCACCTGCTTAAGCGACTGCACAGTTGCTGTCCCCTTCAATATCGATGTGTGTGGTGCCTGGCGATTTGATGGTTCAGTGTTCGCTTGCTGTGGCGCTTGCAGTTGGATCGAACTCGAATCGAAATCTGAAATGTCGTGGTACTCGAGTATCGCCGTGCAACCAACCAGTCCACACTCCGTGCCAACAAGTCGTATTTGTCTCTGTCTCTGTCTCTGCCAAGGGCAACGGAGGATATTCTGCCGGACTAGCTGCAACTGCAGTGAATAAGCGATGTATTAGTTCGTACGTGTCGCGCGAGATGTGAACCGCGTATAAGTAGAGGCTGTCCTCTTTGTTCGTTGGCGTGGTGTAAGTGACAAAGAAACAGACGCTTCAGGTAGGCGCACACTCCTTCTGGGTATATTAATATTACTTGGGGGCAAAAGGAAAAGGGAGGAATCCAAAAATAAAATAAAAACTCAGGGACCTTTGGTACATTTTAATTAAAACGGGCAGACAGGCATAACAAGTAGACACTCTGCCCTCTGAGCGAAGATGAGGCCACGAGGTACATGTTGACCCGTTTGGGCTGCGTACATGGACAAGTCACTGGAAGTCAACTGGTCTGGTACGGCGAAATTCACAACCTCCGAGTGCCGACGCCATCATCTCACGACAACGCGACCACTCTGTACATGTATGCGAGGTTCCTTGTCGGGCAATGTACAGTATATTAACTAATAGCTGTCAAAATGCAACCAAACACTGACGGGAACGAGTCCACGCCCACACCAACATGACTTGTCGCGGAGTGGTGTTTGTCCCTTGAGGTGGAACCTCGTGGACGATGGCGTGTGATTTGGCGTTGCACTCACCAAATGGTTCAGGACGGGATGACTTGAGAGGGCTCAAGTGACGAGTTCTGTTGTCCATTTCTTCTTCTTCTTTTAATTTTCTCCTCCTTCTTTATTTTTTTCTTCATTTATTTTTTTGTTTTTTGCTTTAGGCAAGAAAAAGTACACCAGTCCCGCTCCTCACCATCATCACCACCCAACCCTGAGGAACTGTCAACGCAAAGTTCCCGTCGGACAGCTTGAGGTGAAGCTAAGGTGTCTGATACAAACCCTCCAGAATGCAGCCCTGTGCAACAAGGTGAAACAACAGCATTCACAGCCAATCTCAGCCCTGCATCACAGCCAGTCGGCATTGTAGCGTCATCAAAAACCATCAAATTGAGCCAAGCCCAACGGCCAGCCGCTCCAACATGGCTTCCGCCTGTCCCGCCGCCGGCATCCGGGACAACTTCCTGCGGTGCCGCGATAGTTGCAAACCACAAAAACTAAAAGTTTAAAGGCAAACGCACCGCGCGTAGTGCGATGCCTGAGGGAGCAAGCTCTCTTTCAAACGTTTTCGTTACGTAGACTACACCATTTACACCATTCAATGGCAGACACGTCTGACCGAATGCCGAGGCTGTCTCGTTTGGCTCAGCGCCACGGCGTCTTGAGACTCACCGTTTACCATGACCATAACGGTCGACGTGGTATGCATAACTTGTATTGTAAAGGGCTTGACAGTTGCTTTATTTCACGGGCCGACAGTCAGGGTTTTTATCAGCTGGACGACGTGTTAATCAGGGAATAATTGTTTTCTTAATGCCAAAGACTACAGTTCGAGCCTGAACAGCGGGCCGGATCCTGTCTGGGCAAACTTCCAGATGTCAGCCGCCACGAGTCGTGGAAGGGCGGCACTAATTAGCCCATCAATTGACGGCAGGGTCGATTGACGGGTATAACCCGGCCAAAGGCCCAGTACTGCATTCAATGTCAATGCCATTTATCACCTCCACCACAATTTATGATCATCGGGATTTTCCCGTCCCACGTGTCCGATTTCCAGAGACTCTCACCTGTCTCGCCGATAAGGCCAGGCACACCACTCACCAATCCGATCTAAAAACTGACCTGAAAATTTTCACCCACGTCAATATTGCGTAGTGCATGATGCCTCGACGACCACTCAGTCCGTATCTCCTGGCCGGTCATTGCGCCATTTCACCCAACATTTGCTCCATTTGCAATGGCGGTTCAAACAGACGAGTGATTTAACACTAGACTGCTGAATACTCCGTACCGTCTTTGGACATTCCGCTAAGAGAAACGAACCTAAATTAGCCGCTTCACCTCTCTTCAGGGTCTGAAACAAGCAGTGCAGTGGCCGATGCAACATTGCCTTCCCTCATGCGCCATGGCATGAGATCTGATGCAGCCACATTCGATCCCGAATGCTTCCGTCTGCCATTGACGTCGAGATTAGGGCATCAGCAACTGTAGCAATGCTGCCATCGGCCTGATTTCCTTGCCTCCACTCATGTGCGGACCTCATGCCGCGGACAGGGCTGTAATATGATCTGCGCCCGAGAGGGTCCCTTCTATCATCCACTTTTGATAACATTGAATTGTCTAATCAGTGAGGGCTGTAGATAGCTCCAACCAAGGAGAAATAAGAATGATGTGTGTGGCAAGAGGGGCATTCACTGACTGAGCCTGGATCGAGGTTCTTCATCATTCTCATTCCAAAGTTCAACACAGTAAGTCATACGTCAATGGAGATACTCGTACGGAATACAAAGAAGCACGCTGCCTCATCATGAAGTCACTGTTACGAATTGATAAGAGTCTTCGGCACTCAAGCCCGAGCATTGCACACGTCACAAACTTTGGCCAGGCTCAAATTTTCTAGAACGCTTCCACTCGCCACTGCGGATCCAATCATGCTTCATCCCTGCATGTGTCTAGTTGTGTCAGGACCAACACCGGGAACAAGCCAGGTACCAGAATAGCATTGTCAAATTGTCACGCACTTCAATCCTCCAAATCCCCATGTCCAAGGCTCTTAAAAAAAAACAGCTGTAAATACGAGCAACGAGTACACAACTAAACCCACTTACAAAACCACAAATGCACATCCAGCATATCTTGCCAGACGAAGCCTTCCTAGTAAAACTTCAAAATTGCACAAAACAGACCTCACACTTCCTATCTTCCACCCACCAAACAACCCTTTCCCAGCGTCTCACTACCGCGTCCAACTCCTTAGCATGTGAAAACCGCGTCAACGGAAATTTCCAATCTTCCCGCGCCGACAGCACCCTTCGACCCGCCAGAACTACCGTGAGCCATCAAACGTGGATACAATGCAACGATCTTCCAGGGTCTAGTGTCCACTTGTTCGGTGTGGTGGCCAGATTGTGATGGCAGTGGGCAGTTGGGACTCGGGGACATTCGGGCCCTTTGGCCGACAATGTAGAAAGGCATGTGCTGATGTGATTTTATCAATGGTCAGACTGTCTGTCATGTTGACATTAGGCTTGACCGCATTTCAAGATGGTGGCTGTGATCTTCCCGTGGAGATTCCTCAGATCAGGGTGCTCCATTTGAACCCAACGTCAAGCAGCCTTCACATGTTATTCAGTGTTGCTTGTCCATGCATAGCTACTATTTTCGTCTCGGTAGCTGCCGCGCATCGACAGCCAATCCCAGGGTGTGGCATCGAGATTTTGGGCCGCGTCAGAGTCAATGCTAGTGATCCAGTTTCACATGTTAAGTGTTCAAATTCAGTAATGCCCGCCACTTCACAAGCCATTAACGAATAGCAACGCGTAAAGGGTATGAAACAACCAGTTATCATACATGTAACTTAAGCATTGGGTTCGCTGGACGGGGTTCTATACAGTTTCCAAAGACAACATCGCTTCATTCCCCCCTCTTTCTCTACACGATCAACATCTCAGTTGGCGATCCAGGTCAAACAGATGCGCCTGGTCGAGTCCAGGTTCTAACGTGTCCTGTTTGCGTCGTTAGCTATATCTAATTTATCATCTGATCCGATGTGTTGACTCACCATCCTTGCAGCTTGTGATAATTGCCTCCTCGGTAAAATCGAGCCAGCACGCGGGGTGAGTATCAATTACAGTCGACTAACGACCGTGTTAGCATGGCAAGGGCCAAATTGGAAAGCCACATGAACTCACAAGAACCGGTGGCAAGATGGGAATTCGGGATCTTGGCTCAACAGCATGAGAGATGCCATCTTCGTCTTCATCTGCGTCAAACCCAGAGTTCGACCTCAGTCGCGTGCCCAGTGGACTGGCTGCCTCACTTCGTGGCGAAATACCAGAGGGCCCTGAAACTGAGCCGCGCTGTCTTGCGGAGGCCTTCAACAAATCGCGTCAGTTTTCTAAGGCATTATCCAGGCAAATTTCGGGCATCACTCACCTTGGGCCGATGGAGCATGCCAACATTGAAATCCCAAAGACACAAGCGGCCGTCGTCACCAACGCTTCCAAAGCGATAATTGCGCTCGTCACATCTCCAAAGATCAAATGCTAATGATGATACCCAAGACTGGTGACCCTGGCACCTGGCAACCAACGCTGAGTCTGCCGCCGACCAGATCGAAATCAAGTCGTCCTGACCACCAGTTAAGACATACTTTCCGTCAGGTGTCCAGCAGACACATGTGAGTCCTCCATAGTAGGAGAAGAACAAGTCCAGGAGCCTACACGTTCTGTCAGTGCACATCCCGCGAGTCAAATATACGAGCGAAAGCCATACTCTTCCTTAAGATAATCAATCAGTCTCAAAGTTCCGTCCTCGGAAACCACTGCCAGGTGGCGGTTGTCTGGAGAAAAGGCAAATGAGTTGATTCGCTGATTCGATAACTTCCATGCCGCGACAGGGTTTGTCTTTTGGTTTTGTGAGTGCACAGACTTGTTGATGTGCATTTTGGTTCCAGGCTTCACTCCGTTCTGCCCATCACCGGATTCGCTACCGTTCACACTTGGCTCCTCCTCCTCGGGGGTAAACTGAGCATCATCCTTTTCCTTGTCATAGACGACCAAAGACCCGTCCATGTGTGCTGCCAGGAATAGATTCTCGGAGCCTGGAATCCACTTGATATGGGACACCGGCGTGTTGTTGATAACGCCCTGGAGACATGTTAGTCCGTAAGCAGCTCATGAATAACGCTGTGCCACGTACATTCTTATTCATGCGGGTGTATCTCTGTGAAATCGGTTCCCACCAAATAATTTCTCCAGTTGAAAATCCCAAAATCACATCAATGTGCGAAGCTCCCTTGGTTACCATGTTGACGTCATGGCACAAACAATGCGCCTTGGTAAACAAAATCTTAGTAAAGTAGTCTTGCTGTTGTCAAGGTTTCAGGTTAGAACTGCTTGATACATTTGGATGAACGGATTGCAAACACTTGCCTTGTTTGGTGACGACAGATCCAGCCATTGAAAGGCACGGTTGATGTTGGCAAAAGCAAAAATGCCATCGCCTGGCCTATCGGTCATTCTCCTTGACAAACTCTCATTGACAATGACTCGCGAGATAAAAGACGAATTACTCTTCGTCACATTGTTCTTTGGCTTCTTCCGCTTATTCACGTCTTTCGTGTGTGATGGCACCAACAGAGAATTTCCCTCGCCAAATGCTGGAGTGGACCCTAACATCACAGAGTTTGGTGCATCGCTGGTAGAAGTGCCTCTACCATCCTCGCTACTCATCCCGCCTTCGGTAGAATACCTGGCGTCTCCAGGCTGGTCCTGTGCACTAGAACTAGTTCCTCCCAGCGACAATGTAGTCGCGGCTGGGCCTCTGTAGAAGAACGGTGGTGGCCGAGACTGAATACGGACCAGTGTCATTTTTGTGCCAACCGATGCGGGTTGCGGGTTCGTAGCTAGGGGATTCGGGTTCACGATGGGAGCTTCGGACGGATGTGGAGGAGGCGTCGCAAGATGTAAATCTTCTTTGAGGACGTAGGTACCTGGAGTTTCACACGTTAGTATGGCGGTCCTGTGACAACATGTAGCTTGTTCGAAGATTCCCACCTTCTCCCACCAGAAACTGCCATTCGGGTCCAGTAGGGTTTGAAATGGTATTGTTCGTCTCGATCATGGGCACGATGCCTGTGATACCGGTTGCGCTGTAAGGGCCACCGATAGGATATCGGGGCGGAGGTGGTAGAACGCTACGATCGTCAGCTGGAGATGTCGAGCAAGGTGCCAGGAATGCAATGCAGCCTGTGTACCAGGATTTCGGAACATACAACATGGTATCGAGTTCTTTTCAACAATCTGTGAATGCAAATCAAAGAGGAGCTTCCTCGCTACTTTGTTGTTGACGTCAATTGTCTGAATAAGCCTCGTCGCAAGCCGAAGATGTTTGGCGCGGTAGCCTATCCAACGGAAAGTCTGCGCCGTCTCACCACCGCAGAGTTGGATCGGCAATTCGCCTCGCAGGCCGAAGGAGAGTACGTTGAGGGGTTTTAATCTCGGGGCTGATTGAGGGGAGAAGAATGAAGTCGGTCAACATCCAGATGAGAGGAGAGAGGCAGTTGGCTTGGCGATGGCAGCCTTTATCCGGAAGTGACCTGAGGAGGAGTTGCTTGCGCCAGGCCAGGTGGAGTGTGGGGTAAGTGACATGGACATGGACATGGAGTGACTGGAGTTCATGCTAGCGCCGTGGGAGGAGTGACCAGACCAGTTCAACATACGACGACTTGTCAAAGCCAGGTACTTGGGAACACACACCGCAGCCATTCTTCTGTTGGGGGCCGTGGTAATGGATGCAGTGGCGTGGTGGCTTGGTGAGAAACCAATTGGATATGTGCTCCTCCTCTGGTGCAGCAGAAACTTGAGCCAGCGGCAAGAACCATCACCACTATCGCGATGAATGCGGACTTGCTTTTGGCGAGGAACACGATGGGAACACTGGACGGTTGGTTCGAGCACGGACACATCAATCGGAATATTTCGTCAATGCCATCTCTACTACCTAGTACCTAGGTAGTGGCCACAATTCGGCATCAGCAAGGCGATCTTGGTAACCATGTCGCACGCCACATGAGAGGCAATGACAACCAGAAGTACCAGGACCCTTTGTGTCCCACCAGGATGTCTCTGTTGGTTGGGCTGTGAAGTAAGAGCTTGGAATGAGGTGACAATCAATTCAACAGGCTGGGCAACTACCCAGGTACCTACCTGTACCTGACACTACATGTACACCGACCTAGTGTTTTGGAAAGGGCAAAGCGGCTGGGTACATATGTATTTGGTCGCACCTTAGCTTATGGAGAAACACGCCGTTTACAATAGACTGACTTGCAGCAAGCGCCTCGCAGACATATCGTGAGGGGTCAAAGGTATTTAAACATATAGCATATCGCGTGGTATGCTGAGGCATATTGAGATGTGTTAGCGTATACATGAATATGGGCAAATACTTTTGACCACAGACTGTAAGTTTCGGCTTTGGCAAATCTCCACGTTAAGATGCCAGAAGGGCTCTCTGGCTAATTCGGGGCCAACGGCAACAGATTTCTTGCACTCTGTGTTGATCAAGATGATTCTCACGAGTAAAAGATTGTGGATATTAATCTTACTGGCATGGTATCTGATGCACAGGTATTCTCTAAGATACAGGACACATAACTTGACGAACGTGGGAACCCGTTCTTTAACTGGGTGTATAAGCTTTTTGGCTGGCTTGTGGCTTTCTTGAGCCCTAGGAGCTGACTGTTCCCATCTAATAAGGGCAGTATACCTATCCAGGAAGCTCAGCACGCGACTGGAATACATACCTTTACTTAATGGAAGAATTCTGCGGGAAGGTTTAGGTATTTATATTCCTGACAAGGCAACATGCTTAAGGAAAGATAGCATACGGGACCTTGTCTCGGCAGTCTTGGGTTTTATTGTTCTTATGGCTGTCGAGCAGGGAACTACAACGGACAGAATAACGCAAGTGATAGCATTCGGGGGAAGACCTTGTTTTTGCTGCCGGCCTTTGTGAGAAGGTATTTTGTACAAGTTAGGGCAGATTAGCCGATAAGACACAGGTTAGTTCGCTGCAGGCCAACACTTTGAGTGTAGATACAGTTTGTGGAAAAAGTATTTGCCTACATTCGAGTATACACTAATATATCTGAGGATTCACCAACACATTTAAGTATATACTAATACCCCCTGATGTATTGTAGTATATACTGCAATATGTGATACAGTACTGTACCTTTGCTAGTTTAAATACTTACATGTAGGTCCTTATGACCCCCCCATGGTAGACTGGCCGGTGGGGGCCTATGAACGAGGGATTCGTAGCCAGCACCGAGAAACCAAATCTATATGGACCCAAGAACAGTCTGCGCATGTGGCCTTGCCAGCAACATTGAAAGTGGCACCACATCCACCTCCGCCTCCGCCTCCGCCTCCACCCAACATTGAATGCCAATCCCATTTCAGGTGCAATTTCATTAGCCCAACATCGAACACTGACCAGCCTCTCCCGAACCTCTGGCACCACCGCACCACCCCCGTCCGAACCCAGCACAACAGCCCAGCACACCACAGCAATAAACGCGACCGCCGTCTCGTCCTAATCTCGCCAGCGGAGCGTCTGTCCTTGTCTCGAAAGGCATCGCAGATACCTGCGCACTCAGCTGTCTGCTCATCAACTCACCAAGCTCAACAGAGCCTGGTTTCTCCTCAAACCGGCGAGGACATGGCCCAGCCATAAATTTTGCTTGCACCCGAGCTTGCCATTGCTTCCACGACAGCTTTCCTGCAGCTCCTCAACCGCCATGGCGTCAGGTACGCTTCCCGCACCCCCGAGAGAATTTCTCATCCACCCTGGCAGATGCTAACTCCATCTTCAACTCAGTCCGCGTTTGCGTATGTGGCGACGAGAGCACGGGCAAGTCCAGCCTCATTGCTTCGCTCGTCAAGGACCAGTTCATGAGCAACAAGATCCAACCCGTCTTGCCCCAGATCACCATCCCGCCCAGCATCGGAACCCCAGAAAATGTCACGACAACCATCGTCGATACGTCTGCTCGTCCCCAGGACCGTACCACCTTGCGTAAAGAGATCAGGAAATGTAATGTCATTCTGCTTGTTTACGCCGACCACTACAGTTATGAAAGAGTGGCTCTCTTTTGGATGCCATACTTCCGTTCTCTCGGCGTCAATGTTCCCGTCGTACTGTGTGCCAACAAATCGGACCTCGCTGGTCAAGGCAATACCCCTCAGATAGTGGAGGAGGAGATGCTACCCGTCATGGCCGAGTTCCGCGAGATCGACTCCTGCATTCGAACCAGTGCTCGTGAGCATAAGAACGTCAACGAGGTCTTTTTCCTGTGCCAAAAGGCCGTCACCCATCCTATTGCTCCGCTCTTCGACTACAAGGAGGGTCGTCTCAAGCCAGCCTGCGTTGCTGCTCTCAAGCGAGTCTTCTTCCTTTGCGACAAGGACCAGGACGGCTTCTTAAACGACGAAGAGATGCGCGAGTTTCAGGCACGCTGCTTTGATAAGCCTCTTACCAGTGATGATTTGGACAACATTAAGCTGTCCATTTCCAAAACCATGCCAGATGTGAACATGGAAAGGGGTATCGATCAACCCGGCTTCCTCCAACTGAACAAGATTTACGCCGAAAAGGGTCGACACGAGACCATATGGATCATTCTTCGCAAATATCACTATACAGACAGTTTAAGTCTCGAAGACAAATTTCTTCATCCCAAGTTTGATGTGCCGGAATATTGCTCTGCTGAACTAAGCCCTATCGGCTACAGGTTCTTTGTGGACCTGTTTCTGCTTTTTGACAAGGATAATGACGGAGGTCTAAACGATCAAGAACTTGAGGCTCTGTTTTCCCCCACCCCCGGCCTTCCAACCTCTTGGATTGACTCGTCTTTTCCTTCCTCCACAGTTCGGAACGAAGCTGGCCACATCACGCTGCAGGGCTGGCTAGCTCAGTGGAGTATGACAACTTTCTTGGAACCAAAGACAACAATCGAGTACCTCGCCTACCTCGGATTTGAATCTCCCAACATCAAGGACGACATCACTGCTGCTCTCAAGGTTACAAAGTCTCGGAAGCGAAGAAGACGGCCCGGCAGGGTTGAGAGGAACGTGGTCCTCTGTTACCTGATTGGGGCTCCAGGAGCTGGCAAGTCTTCGCTTTTGGACTCGTTCTTAAATCGGCCTTTTGAAGGACTCTACCACCCGACTATCAAACCTCGACGAGCGGTCAACAGCGTAGAACTGCCTGGAGGCAAGCAAGTTTATCTCATTTTTGAGGAATTGGGCGAGCTGGAGCCTGCCATTTTGGAAAACCAGTCGAAACTCGATGCCTGCGACCTGATCTGCTACGCATACGACTCCTCCGATCCTGATTCTTTTTCCCACATTGTCGACATGAGGTCTAAGCATCCGCATCTCGACGAGCTGCCGTCCATTTACACAGCTCTCAAAGCTGACAAGGATAAAACCACCCAGCGAAGTGAGCTACAGCCCGACCAGTACACGTCTTCACTCAACATGAACACGCCACTTCACGTGAGCGTGACATGGAACAGCATTGCCGAGCTCTTTGTCGCCCTTGCCGAGACTGCTACCAATCCAAGCATGGGATTCCCCAAGACGGAAGAAGAATCCCCAGACCGTACAAGCTTGTACATGGCCCTCGGAGCTACCGCTTGTGCAGCCGTTGCCGCGGTCATGATATGGCGTCGTTCAACCAACGCAGCATGAAGACGGCTCATCACAAACATTTTAACATTTACCTTCACTCCTGCCACTCGCGTGCTTCTTCCGACGCCACTCGAGTTTAGTTTTTAATTTTTATTGTCGGACAAAAAACACACTGGCGACGCACCACTCTTTATCAATACCCGGCGTAGTTTTGGGGACGCAGTTGTATCGCAAACGTTTTTAACTTTATGGAGGCTGCCGGGAATTGTATTATTTGTTGGAGACTCTGGGGAGTTCTTTGCATGGCCAGGAGTTGTCACAAGTTAAGCAATTGGGACAAGTCGGATTATGATACCCCCCCTCTACTCCTTCGTCGCTTACTTCAGGAAGAATTAAACAGTATATTAATGATTATAACGACTATAAACAATTAGCACCTTGGGTACCTACTCATTCTCACGTTACCCATTTTAAAATGGTTTTCACCATGGAGTGTTCATCACCATACCGTAACCGGCAAGACTTGGCAAATCAATTGTAAACCATGATATATGCGCTCATAATAAGTATACTACCTAAAATACATTCACACCTTGTAAAAGCAAAAGCCAATATAGAAGCTAGCAGCCTCCATCTCCTCATCAGACACCAAAAGTGGTCCTGCGCCTCTCTCCCTCACGCCCATCCTCTCACTCAATGGTCCCAACTCAGGATCGTCCTTCTCCGCCTCCCAAATCTCACTGAATGTTCTGTGGAACTGTAACTCCAGATTAAAGTCGTCTGCCAGTGCACGGAAAGCCTCCCACGGGACCACATATTCCGGAACTTCCTCCACCGCCTCGTCCAAGAAGAAATTGTACTTCCACCCGAATGCCGGTCTGAAAATACCGTCATCAGGTGTCTTGCCAGGAAACCGCACGCGGTAGATGGAGTTGCCCCATTCTGCGGTAGGTTCCTCTTCGCCCTCTTCGAGTTCGCCGTCTTCAGGCTCAGCCGGCGGCGGTGTGGTAGTTTCACCGTCCTGTTTCTCCTTCTGTTCCTTTTGTGCCCTTTTCGCGGCGGCTTTTTCGTTGAACTCGCGGACTTTTTCGCCCAGCACGTCCGAGTTGGGGATGCAGCCGATGAAACGGCCGCCCTTTTTCAAGGCTCCCGCCACGTTGCGCAGCATTGTGCGTGCGTTTTCTTCCGACTCAAAGGCGTAGTGCATGGAGAACATCATGGTTACGACGTCGAAGCCACGCTTGTTCATGGGGGACGGGTCGAAGCCAACTTGGCGGATAATCTCAATGTCTTCGATGCTCTCGCGGTAACAGTCCTTTACGTGGAACCGGGCATCGAATACGCGAGGGGGGGGCCGGCGGTTGAAGCCTCCTCGGCCGCCGCGTCCCCCTCGCGAGCTGAGGGTTCTGTAGCGATCGCGGGCTTGCTCGATACTGACGTCGGCAGGGTCGAGACCGACGTAGAGCTGAATTGGTTGCGGTGCCTGTTGCCATTTGTTCAGGTCGCCGCCTTTTCCGCACCCAATGTCGAGAACGAGGAGGTCTTTGCCGCTGGAGCGGCCCAGCTCGCGCGATCCGGGGGTGTGGTCTTCATCAGGGGAGTACCGCTGGATTATGCAGCTTTTGATCCAATTGTTGAAGACGCGGAGGCCCTTGATCTTGCTGTCCGTTGTTCTCCATTGCCTGCCTCGCTCGGGAACGCTGTTGTAGTGTTGGCGGACAACGTCGTGGACGCCTCTCATGCGGGTTTGCTCGGCGGCGGCGGCTTGTTGGGCGGCTTGCTCGCGCTCTCGCTCGATTTGGCGCTGCCGAATTGCCTCGCGCTCGGATTCTGAGATGCGGGCTCTTGCTCCGGGGCGTTTTTGCTTGCGTGGTTGCTCGGATGGCGAGACGGCGCGTCTCTTGGCGGCTTGTAGGGTGTTTGCATTGTATGGTTGAGGGAGGTCGTCTTGGGTGTCGTCGGGAGCTCGACGTTTATGGCTCCTGCTGTGGGATGATTCCCCGTTACGACGTCTGTCGTCTCTGTCGTAGTCTGGCATTGCGAGTTGCGACCTCTTTCTGTAGGGGTTGCTTCCTTTGCCAGTGTTGTGGTTTTCTGTTCTGGTGGTTGAGGTGCGGGAGTACGAGGTCGTGGCAGATTTTATGCGAAGTCAGACGTCACAAGGTGGCTGTGGGGCACGACTTGCAGGTGTTTGAGTTGACACTTGGGCTTGGTGATCGCTGGCAAGTACTGGGGAAAGGAATAGCAGTAGCAGACGCAGTATGGAAGCTATGTGGGATATCTTGGATGAAATTTTGTTCGTTGTTTCGGCCAAGAATCATGGTCGTCACTTTCTCGAATGGGCTCATCAGTTGGTGAGCATCAAGCCCTCACTTTTGCATGAAGACACATTGATTCACGTACTTCAATAAAGATACAAATAACAGGATTCTGTTTGATAGCGCACATGGAAAAAACCAGTCCGTAATATACTTCTATTTATTTTGCGACTCTGCAATATGCAAATCTGCCCATCATTCATTCAAACCACCTGCTTGAGCCAGTGCGGTACAGGGTAGACGCTTGGACAAAAGCCGTGCGTGTTCCGCTGAAGCCTTGCACCAGAGCATTCGGTGGCCCACTCAGCTCCAGCCTTCCTTGTCGCTGCCGTAACGACAAGCTCCCTCAAGCTCACATCATCATCTCAACTTGGAGCCCGTTTCACCAATCCTCAACACGACACCGGACTCTCCCATTCCCACAAGCAGACATCCACACAGACGACATCTCAATCGCTTCCTCGACGTCGGACCACGCCCACCGCCGCCATGGGCTCAGATCCTCAGTACGCTAAGTGGCCATTGTTGCCGTTGTCGCAGCACGTTTTCACCCTCACAAATGCCTATGCCTCCAAAACGGCCCAACAAGCCGCCGTCAAGGCCCTGCAAGATGCCATCACCGAAGACAAGATGGCGCCGTTCTACCGGTACCTGGCACATCCCATCGATGGCATTCTGAATGCTGTCGGCGAGGGCGGTGCTTCTGGGCCTGGAAAGCCGTTGAGCAGGAAATCTAGCTTAGTTGGCATGGTCGCTACCAAGGCATCAACAACGAGCGTGACCCTACCTTGGGATGAGGCATTGTATGCGAAATTGAAGGAGGACAATGATAAGGAGTTGGCCGGGTTCCAAAAGGAGGAGGATGAGGCCGTGGAGCAGGCTGGCGAAACTGAGGTCATGGCTGCCAAGGGCAAGAGAGCAGATTTCTGGGCCAGAGTGGGAGACAAGGTAAGAAAATTGCTGTTCTTAGTGTTTAAGCCATGAGTATGACGCTGACGACTCCGGCAAAAACAGGACAAGGCGATCGCTGCGTTCGAAGACGTCTTCGAGAAGACCGGTATCTTGGGCACGAAGATTGACCTGGTTCTGGCCATAATACGTATGGGCCTCTTCTATGGCGACAAGGCGCTGGTAAAGAAACACATCGAGCGAGCTACAACCCTGGTTGAGTCCGGCGGTGACTGGGACCGTCGAAACCGCCTCAAGGCCTACGAAGGACTTCACCTCCTCACCCTCCGATCCTACAATCTTGCAGCGCCCCTTCTCCTCGACTCTCTTTCCACCTTTACGAGCTACGAACTCTGCACCTACTCCAACCTTGTTGTGTATTCAGTTCTGGCTGGCTCTGTATCTCTCAAGCGTGTCGACTTCAAATCCAAGGTCGTCGACGCACCGGAGATCAAGGCTATAATGGGTGACGGTGAGGACAAGTTGATGGCTCTGAGCGGTGCTCTGAGTGCCGGCCCCGGTGCAGATGATACCACCGGTGACAAGGCACCACAGACTGCCACAACAACGGCTGTCAACCTGACGACGTTGGGATCAAGCACTGAGCAGCCCGAGGCCGAGATGGCTATTGACTTCAGCCCCCTTGCGCTTTTGGTCAGCAGTCTGTACAATGGCAACTACAAGACCTTCTTCCAGTCTCTTGCCTCAGTCGAGGAGCAGTTCCTTAACCAGGACCGCTATCTTCATGAACACAAGAGCTGGTTTATTCGCGAAATGCGACTGAGAGCGTACCAGCAGCTGCTCCAGAGCTACCGAGTTGTCGGGTTGGAAAGCATGGCAAATGATTTTGGTGTCACAGTCGACTTCCTTGACCGGTACGTATCCTTTGCGCCAAATCTAACTTGACCTTGATGATATGATCTAACCAGTAATACTAGTGATCTTGCTCGCTTCATTGCCGCTGGCCGTATTCCGTGCACAATTGACCGCGTCACTGGCAAGGGCGTCATTGAGACCAACCGACCAGATGACAAGAACAAGCAGTACCAAGATGTGGTTCGTCAAGGCGATCAGTTGATCACGAAGCTGCAGAAGTATGGTCAAGCCGTTAGGTTGAGGGGCAGTGAGAGGGCATAGACGGGACAATAGACTTGGTTGGAAAGGAAAGGAGGAGCCTTTATTGCGGTGGGACATTAAATTCGTACACCAAAGCCATATAAAGCGGACATGGAGTTCCTGAGTCTGGTTGGTCTGTTACAGAAAAGCAAAAAAGGAAGAATAAGGCAGGAATGTGTCACTAGCTGTTGTATGAATATAAAACAAGACTTCTTTGATAAGTTGTATGGGACAATCAGATAAGTGGCGTTTTATTCTTTGCCAACTACGCAAGCCCGTTTCAAGCAACCATCTGAAGCAACCGCATTTTGCAAATCCTGGTAGACTCAAGTAATCAGTTTGATGCGGACATCGATATGTCATTACCCTCAATATCACCGATATTGTCAAGAAAAGCCTAAAAACGCAGCTTATGTTATTTCTCCTCGACAATCCTCCCCCCTCTTCCTGACTCGTCAGCCAAACTATCCCGCAAACTTGCAAGTTCCGCATCCAGTTCCTCCCGTCCAGCTTCCTTCGTAACAACATCAAAGTCAATGAGAGTCGCTTGTCCTTCCCTGACCAGAAAGTTGTGCTTGTTGATGTCCCCATGCTTCAATCCCAGCTTATGCAACTTTGATAGAACGCGATGACAAGCCTGGAAGTCATCTGGTTCGGCGTGGTGAGCCCCCTTTATATGTTCCATGAGGAAACCAATCACCCTGCCCTCCTCAGTCAAGTAGCCGAGGAATTCAGGTCCAATACCCTGACCCTCTATCAGGCTGTATGCTCTCGTTTCCTCTGCCAGTTGGGGAATCTCCCATGCAAATCGGGCGAACTTGGCAACCACGGTTGAGGGGAAGCGAGGGCACGTCGCCTCGTAGACATTTGAGCGGAGCTTGTCCCCCATGGTGAGCTCCAGGTGATCAATTTGAGTGACATGCCAGGTGGGAGTGATGCCTGGTAGATGTGAGGTGCGAACACTCTCAAAGTAGGCATGTCCGGATTTTGGATCGCGGGCTATAAACACCTCGTTCCAACCGCCGGGTGGGAAGGGCGGCAGGTGAGATATGAGAGAGGGCGCGAAACACATGTCGTCGTTGCTGAATAGGCCGGGTGCGATGGTGATGTATTTGACGGCTTTTTTGTCCACAAGCATTCGGAACTCGCTTTCGTCGTCTTCGTCAATGCTGGCCTGGAGTAATTGAATGTCTGGGGCCATGATGGATACAGTACTCGGTGATTATCTTGCGGTGTTTTTGCGCCGGGATGTCTTCTGCGGCCCTTCGATGAGAATGCTCATGATTATGTTATGAGGGTGGATTTTATGTGTTTTTGAGGTTTTCCTTTACTACATCCAACGCGCAAGCTAGAGCTACAGGTTTATGCAGCGCGCGGTTCACAACCGGGCTGCCAGGCTCGGCTATCACAGTCACACACTTCGATAGAGAACCAAACCAGTTTCCACACCTAGATTCAGCGTCTGTGACCAAGAGGGCAAATACAAATCCTCTGAGTTGTAGGTGAAGTGGAAGACACTGCAATCACCGAATTGGAGTAATGGATACTTGCGGCCAGGACAAACATGTGTGACCAGACCTACCAACTCTCACCTGCGGATGCAAGAAACTCGAAGAGTTTCGCCGGAAGGGTTGCCTTCGGTATGGCGAAGATGTCAGGTGCGCCCCAGTCACGATGGTATACCTAGACGACTCGATGCACATGTTTCAAGCACATGGTCAAGCCTGGAAAGGACGAATTGTCGAAGCTCGCGTTGAGAGAACAGGCTGAGTTGTGAGAGTGGCCCGCGGGAGGAAGAATGGCAAGAAGCAGATCGTCGCGCAGTTTCGTGTCTTTAGTTTTAGTCATTTCACTGTTAATATGGTCCGTCATTAGTCGTATGACTCGGCTGGACGAGTCAATCCAAGTGGTGGTTTTCATGCTTTATTCGTCCAAATTGTTTCAAGTGTGCCTCGAATGAGGCAGTCGTGAATTTCCGCCGGCAGTGACTTGGTAGATCCATGGATTTCCTGCAGCCAGCGCAATGAAAACCTCGTTCTACGTCGCGAGAAGTTTTCACCAACTGGGGTACAAAAGAGATTGCCACGAATCGAAAGGGATTCCCAGACTCCCCGTCAAAATGGTCTGCTACAGGCACCCGGCGGCGGCGTCCTGTAGAGGTGGATTGTCTTGTTGCGAGTTCCGCTTCCCTGTCGGCGATATACTGGTTCATTGCATTGCGCGAGCCGTGAAGCTTAATACCAGCATAGAGCGAGGCTTCATAGTCGACAAGGACACGTTTAGGCGCCTTCTTTTCATTTGGTGAATATATGCCTGGTATGACCGTCATCAAAGGTAGGGTTTGGACTATCTGGCGGGTTAGGCCAAACTTGCGGCAAGCACGTCCTGGTGGCAGGGGTAGGTAGAGATCATTCTTCGTGAAGCACAAAAAGCAAACTCGTTTGCAGGTCAGAAGATACAGATAGCCGGCAAAATCTCCACAATGCTCACATTGGGGAGTGCACAGTTTCTGATACAAGGTTCTGCAAGTAATCCATCTGCCAGTTTGAATGCTTAGAATGCCACGCAGGGCATTACGTGCGTGTGTAATAATAGCTTTGTATTGCGGAAGAGTGTCGACCAGCTCCGTAGCTCGTCTATTTGTGGCCCTGAAATCCGATAGTGTGCGTACATCAAGTTGACATAGAATCTTGTGAATCAGCTCCAGGGGCAAAGAATCCAAAGTGCCAGCTCGTGCAACAGGTTGGGTGCGGTTGCTCTGTAGGGGGTAATGTTCTGAAACAGGTAGATTTTCGTCGAGTGTGTGGTCATTGAGATTGAGACATGGATAAGTTTGATCTGGAAGCGAAGAGACCAGTTCTCCCATTGTGGTGATGGTTGCCCATGTGGTAAATGGGTGAACGACGAGTTCAACTTTACGCTGGTGGTGGTGGTGGTGGTTGTCACAGGGGACGCGTGCCTTACATAAGCGATATCCCGGGTTAGAGAATCAAGTCCCAGAGTTGCCAGCTCAAACTTTCATGACATGGATGACTTCCTCTATTTTTTTTGGTGCTGCAAAGAGCCGGTAACCGCTTTCAAGAGCCCAGTATCAGTAACGCAAGAGTTCCCCAAGAAGCTCGAATTCGGAGGCAGCTCAAGCAGCCTGAATCCAATGCAACAGCGTAAAAGCCCCACCTTGTCGACGACAGCTCTCACGAAGTTGCCAATGCTTATGCCGTCAGGACCTCCCTTACGTCGAGATGGTTGCAGTCAATATTACTAATATTGTCTGGAAATACGAGACAAGATGACCGAGCGATGAGAAGAGCTCCCCCATGGTGGGGATTGCCTTTGACGTTCGGAAGCAGGTCATGGTGGAGGTGCCGTCTTTGCGGAACGGGTGAAGCATGAGATGCTCGTGTACATTCGAGCCGATGGCCATCAGGTACTGCTCAGGACGCTCAATGTACGTATGGCGACGACGCCCAATACTTTACAAAGCCACCCGGCCTCATGCATTTTCTGGGCTGATAGACTTGACTAGATCTTTCGTGTCCAGGTCCAATGTTGTCACGATTCACGAGACACAACTCCGGCACGTGGTGAGTCACTGCATGTTTTATTCTTTACACAACATGAACTTGGCTGAATATAGTAGAATGGTCTTATCTATGGTCGTACATGCATCAGTGTCCGCAGCCTAGAGGACAATAAATGGCCGCGAGTATGTCGTTGAGCGACTGCCTTAGCTTTCCTTCTCCTCCAGTTCTTCCACAGTGGGAAATACAGGCATCTATTCAAACAAAAAGGACCACAGCATCTCATCATCTCATCATCTCACCATGGACCCCGAACCCCCAGCTGGTGTTGACACCTCCAAACCTACTGTCGCTCGAATGGTATGTTCAGTTGTGCAATCAGCCTGCCGTCCCTCTTCTAATACATACTGGTCACCTCAGCATGTATGTAAATGCTAATCTGCTCCCACAAGTACGACTTTTACCTCGGCGGAACCAACAACTATCCCGCAGACAGGGCCACAGTCGACGACGTCACGAAAGGTATGCCGTACGTGTTCAAAATGGCCGCAGAGAGCCGCAGTTTCCTCCATCGCGCAATTCGGTTCATGTGTACCAGGGGAATCGACCAGTTTATCGACCTTGGTGCCGGCGTACCCTGCGCAGATAACACCCACCAAGTCGCTCAGAGGGTGACACCCAAAGCACACGTACTGTATGTGGACATTGACGAAACGGCTGTGGCAGTCGGGCAGAAGATGTGGGCGGGAAACGAAACAACCTCCTTCATTCACGGCTCGGCACTTGAGCTGGATGCTATTCTCTCGGACCCGGAAACGAAGAAGTTGTTTGACCTGTCTAAGCCGGTTGGCGTGTTGATGATTGGTCTGGTGAATTTCTTGGATGTCGATGTTTCCAGAGACCTTTTTACGTCTTTGGGAAGGAGCTTAGCAGAAGGAAGTATGCTTTGCTATTACGCACCATACAACGGATGTTATGACGCCAGAAGGTGTGGATGTGCTTCGTGCTTCGTATGGGAGGACGAATACCCCGGTGATAACTAGGTCGACCGCTGAACTTCCACCAATTTTTCATGGCTTTCGGATGGTTGATCCGGGGCTCGTTCTGCTGCATGACTGGCATATGGATATGGCGGAGGAGGGAGACGAGAATCCCCCTACGACCAAGGCATGGTATGGGGTTGTGCTGGAGACGTAATATGTGGTACTGTATTAAGATCGTGTCAGATTGTCCTACACTATAAGCACTTGATACTTGACCCTTTGTGCTCTCACTGTTTCTAATGAAAATTTGCAAACGCATCAGCCAAAGAAATCAGGTCCAACAGGCTTCCCCAACAAGTCCAACAACGCATCAACTATAACCTTGGGCACAATCTCCAGCGTCCTCGGATCCAGCAACGTCGAAACAACAGTCCTCGTCACACACCCGCTCTGCTTCTTCCCACCAAGCATGTCCCTCAACCAAGCCAACGCACCAGGCGCCCCCGTCACAGCCAGACTCCCATGCTCAGAGACAGTATCCCTACTATAATAAACCGACGTCCCCTTGGAACAGTAATACTCCATGATATCATCCGTATCCTTAACCGGGCTCGTTTCATCCGGTATAGACTTGTACACATACATCGGCGCACGGGGAACATTCGCACCCAGAGAATTCTCCCTGAGTATAGAAGCCGCGGGTTCGGAAGTGAATATCGACGCATCATCCACCATTTTAAAGACATCCGCAAACGGAAACTGCAGGGCATCCGCAACGAAGCACTGCTTCTCGGCTTTGAAGAAGGATTCCTTATACTGAGGCAGGATGTGCTTTGTGATGAGGGCCCGGATTTGGGGGTACTCGTAGCTGAGGCCCAAGATACCAGGTGGTATGAGACCGGCTCCAAAGCCACCATTGATGGTAGTAAGAGCATTAGCTATCACCGGCACTGTTCCACCGATGGCAGCACCCACGATATTCAGCTCCGGGGCATACTGGGCGTGTAGTTCCGCCGCAAAGGAAGAGGCCACACTACCACCCGAGTACCCCCATAGTGCTACACTTGCAGAAGGCTGTATGCCTGTAAAGCCACCAGACTGAAGAGCAGCACGAATTCCATCGAGCACAGCATGCCCAGCCAATTTATTCGCTAGGAAAGCTCCCTGCGGTCCTTCGTGGTCCGGCACGATGACAACCCAGCCTTGTTCGAGGGCCGCTTCCACGAGCAGCAGCTCAGCTTGGGTGATGAGAGTGCCGAAGGGGCCGGAGGTAGCTGATGCAAGTTGGAATGCGTATGAGGGTGCGCAGTTTGCAAAGGACGCATCTTCAGCGACTTGGTAGGAGAGGATCTTGGAGGAGTCGGCGTTGTGGGGGATAAGGATGGTGAGGACGGTGGCGGTGGAGTTGTTGAATGTGTTTGTTGTTTTGTAGAGGATTTGGTGGGTGGATTTGAGGTTTACGGGGAGGATGCGGAAGGCGGATATGGGAGAGGGGGGTTGGCGATGGCGTAGGATGGTGCCTGGGGGGAGATGTTCGATGTTGGGGGGGATGGTGTAGAAGGGGTCTGAGGTTGGTGGGATGGGTTGAGAGATGGGTGATGCGGTGGTGAGAGAGAGCGTGAGGGTTAGAAGGAGGTTGGTGATGAGGAGCATGGTGGATTATGGGGTTGGGCGAAGAATATATCGTGATAACATTGTGATCGTGATTACAACTTGGTATTTCTTATAATGTAGCTTCAAACCGTTTCACATGCCAACTATAACCTAAATTCGTATAATTCTCTTCAAAGTCAAGAAACTGTAAATAATCACCTCGGCAAATCTTGCGAATCGACCAATTCTTACCCCCGCTCTGACAACGCCAGAAACTAGTCGACGTCGAACCTCACACCATCCAGATCTCTTCTTCGCAGACCAAAATCTACTTCAAATGCAACGTCAGGTGGGTTCGGGAAGTTTTGTGCCAGATCTACTCCGTCCCAAATCTGGGGTTACCAAGCCACAGAATCGAACAGGGATGCCGGTTCGGCAAACAGGCCAGGAATGGTAATTGCTATGCATCGCACACGGGTGGAAAACTAACACGCTGCACCGAGTGATGGACGCTTTTATTCTAGTTGGACTGCTTTGTGCCGAGGTTGATTCCCCGCAGTTTCGTATAAGCTGGTTTGTGAGGCGGTGGTGTTATTTGAAGTTGCCTAACTTGGAAGTTGGATATGAGTACCGTGGATGTTGTGAGGATGTGGGTGGTATTTGACAGGGTTGGAGGTCAAGATGGAGATGGAGATGGAGATGCAGGTGAATTTCGTAATTATAGCTCCGATATCGTGTGGTGTGTTGGAATGTCGAAGTTGAGTGCTGGTATGATCGGTGTAGTCAATGTGCTGTCCCTTCCTGGGCCAAAAGGAATGACAAAATTACAATCGTCATGAATCCATACAAATCATCAGACATTGCCAGACACTCATTACATGTAGAGAACTTGTTAGACCGGATATGATCCCATCTGAGTATATGATTTATGGAGTAAATAAAAGATATCACATCCCAAGCTCTTCCCATCTCTAGCGACATGCAAGCTAGAAAGTCCAGTGCCTTTTGCAAACCAAGTTCAAAAATCAGTGTCTTAACCTTTAAATGCTATCCTGCCTCTTATATCCTTGTGTGCCGAAAATAACTTTCCCTCTCAACTCTCTATTCCCCCAACTCTTCACATGTTTACCTGTACTTGTCCATAAACTCCTTGTGGAACTTGACAATACCAGCAACCCACTCTGTACCAGGGGCAAGGAAAGTAGTTCTAAAGTGCAGAGTGCCCTCTTTCTGGCCGAAACCGGATCCCGGAACAAGACATACACCAGTAGCCTCGAGCAACTTCATGCAATAGAACTCGTCGGCGGTGCGCTTTTCGGCGGCAGCCGCCTCGTGTGCCTTTGCGGGCAGCTGGATGGTGGGGAAGAGATACATTGCACCTTGAGGCTCGGCGCATTCAACGCCTTCCATCTGGCTAAAAGCCTTGTGAAGAGCAGTGGCACGCTCGCGGAGACCTTCATGGATTCCAGAGTATTCCTTGTTGTAAAGCTCATATGAAGGCTCACCGACCTTGGGCGGGTTCACCATGAGCTCGACCAGGCACTGGCCGATGACTGGGGCGCAGAGCATGATGGAGACGAACTTGTAGATTTGAGCCTCGACTTCGGCGTTGAATCCGACAAGCTCGAAGTAACCGCCGCGGTGGCCACACTCGCCGACCATACCCTTGGAAATGCTATGCAGGGAAGCAAGCTCAACGCCGTCGTACTTGCCAGGGTTCTCCTTTTGCAGCTTGCGCAGAACGCCCTTGAAGCTGTGGAACTGACCAACGAAAACGTTGGTCTGGTACACCTCATCAGCCATGATGACAAGGTTCTCCTCTCTGGCAAAGTCAATGACAGAGCGGACGTCCTCCTCGGAGAGAGAAGCACCGGTAGGATTGCCGGGGTTGATGATAACGATGCAGCGGACATCAAGACCGTCAGCTTTACCCTTCTCGTAGGCGGCCTTGATAGTCTCAAAGCTGGTTCCCCATGACTTGGACTCGTCGAGGTAGTACGGGACGGCCTGGGCGTCTAGGAGAGAGAGCGTTGCGGTGTAGAGAGGGTACTGAGGGATGGGAATCATGATTCCTGAGTTTTTGTCGGCGCAAATAACATGAAGGAGGGTGTTGACACCTGATGAGGCGCCGGTCGAGAGGTAGATCTTGGACGGATCGGCGGGGAAGCCATCACGGCCTGTGGGTTTGGCTTGTTAGTCACACAACGTACAAAAATTTACGATACGGGGAGAGCTAGGCTGGCAGGAATAAAACCAAGGGGTGGGATCGAGGCAATCACTCACGCTCCAGGAATGCAGCAATGCTCTCCTTAATAGCAGGGGCGCCAGCGCTGGCACTGTAGGCACCCACAGAGCCAACCTGCTTCAGCAACCACTTGGCACGCTCAATGACATCAGTCTTGTATCCGAGGCCATTGATCAAAACATCCTCCTTCTTCAGAAGCTCAGGGTTCTCCAGCAAGCTGAGGACCTGTCTGAAAAAGGTAATGGGCTTCTGGTCGAGTTGCTGGGGGTTTCCGATGTTGGCCGAGATGACCTGATCGAAGGGCAGGGAGTTGTCACCGTTCTTGAGGAGGGCACGGTACTCCTCTGATTTGACGGCAAGCTCACCACGGACGGCGTACTCGGCACGCACGACGTGCTGGTTAATATTATCGCGGGTCAGTCTCATTGTTGCGAAGTTGCGGTATGGATGTTGAAGTTGTTGTGAGTATATTTGCGCCGCCTGGTGTAAATGCCGGCGGTGGGGTGACGAAAGAATATTTGGATTTGGCGGGGCACCAAAAAGTTGACGAGGGGCAGCTGGAGCTCGCACTCTAGCTGATGGTACAGGCTCCGAGTCAAATGCCGCTGGTCTTGGTCTAGGTCCAGGTCCGGCGCCGGCGATGGAAACTATAAAGGTCAAAGTTTGGCTTGTTAGATGCACGTGTTGTGAATAGAACGTGAAGAATAAGATGGAATGGAGAAAAGGAAAACAGCACAAGCAAAAATGGCGCGCATTGAACGGCCGTCTCGTCTCGAATAAAACTGTTACAAATGATATCCCCGAGATTGGCAGGGACCGTCATGACATGACTTGGGAATCCTAGGCTATTACACCACCGAAACAGCCCTTCGTCCTCGTTCTCCCGATCATGGCGCCATGACAAGTCGTAGTCTTCGTCTGATTGCCCAGCACATTGCCCAGGGCCCCAAAGTTGTGGAGCTGCCTCTGGATCTGGAAGCCATGTTCTGCCATTGATTTGATGGTGAAAATGGTTAAGGACGGCATTGAGCGGCGCAATCCCCCGCTGCGGGAGCGGCGTTGTGCCATGTCTTGTCGTTTCAAGTCAATCTGCGTCTGCGTCTGCGTCTGCGTCTGCGTCTGCTGCATCTGCTTGGTGCTGTATTGAGACGAGACTGGGACGGTCGTGTCCGAGACCGGGGACGCCCGCGACCGATCAAGGTGAGGTGCAGCTCAATCAGAGGAACGGACAATGTTGAAGTCGGTCGCAGGTGACACAGGTCATACCGGACCATCAATGCCATTTGTACAATGCAATAAATACAAGCATGTGAAAGAGCCGTTGAACAAGAAAAAGAAGAAACATTTGTCCTCACCTGCGGTGTGGTACCCGCTGCGCAGAACAGCTTTCATGTTACCCGCTCCTGGTACCGCCCATAGCTGTCGTCGCCTTGTCGCCAAACTCAACATGGTTGGCGGTTTATTGGGTTATAGTCGACAAATTCCCCAACTCTCTGTTGCAAAAATCTTGGGCGACAATCGTTCTAGTACTCTGCCTGTATGCGATCCGGTCGAGCCGTGATGATTATGTTGATGGGAAGGAGCTCTGACAACCTTCACGTTGCGGATAATTGTTGAGGGAAGGTCAACTGGTCTACCGTCAAGTCTGACTGTCCGTTGGCTGGGGTCTTGTCAGTATGAGTTATTACCCCAGATAAACCACTCGGCCTAATTTGCACTCAATCTGCTCAGTGCATTTACAAATCATACTGATTAGCG
The DNA here is from genome assembly GCF_001653235.2 of Pochonia chlamydosporia 170. NCBI lineage: Eukaryota > Fungi > Ascomycota > Sordariomycetes > Hypocreales > Clavicipitaceae > Pochonia > Pochonia chlamydosporia. The sequence continues at coordinate 5,486,159 of NC_035790.1, forward strand.
TAATCGCAATCCCTGACCAATTTGTAAATAAGAATGTCTCTGCAAGTTTTGACATATTCGATCATTACAATGCATGTTTCTATTTTCATCACGTTGCCCAAGTGATGTGGTTTCGTCTGGAGTCGACTGCACTCCGTAGGACAGCGATCAATCATGAACCCATAGCAAAATTATACCATCCAATCGCTGCATGAAATCATTGGTATCCTCAGTTGAAATACCTTTCAGTCCAGAAATACCGGACTCTGAATTTTGTCATAAATCCTCCCGCGATATTGTACTTTCACTCCCCTTCGGTGAGTCAACAGAGGATCTTGACCGTGGCATGCAGGTATCCTCATGGCCCACATGCCCTTCACCTCAGTGCCTAGCCAGTGAACTACCCCTACCCACCGTCACATCGATGTCCCTCATGCAAATCGGCTCGGGGCGACCTTTCGCCGACACCTGCCACCCCATCTCTCCCGAAATTTTGCCTTGCAGCTGTCGCGACAAGAGGACTGCCAGTTCGAGCTTCATATTCACCAAAACGTATCCAACGACATCTGGACTACAACAATGGCCAAGAAAGGTGCGCATCCAATTCGCTTCATTGTAGCAAATATGTCCAGCCACGACTGGCCGATTCGAGAGCACTCCGCTAACATACACCACTCACGATGCAGCCAAGGCACGATTGATCAATGTCCGTCTGCTCTCCATGGCCATGACGGGCTTCTTCTATACTTTCAAAAGACCGCGAACTGCCCCTCTTATGGGCATGATGAAATACGATCCAATTGGTATGAGTGCAGGGCCTTTGACATCGCTGACCGTATGACCCCCTTGCAGGCATTTTGCTAACGTCATTGTGTCTTGTCCAGTCCGCAAGAAGGTTCTCTTCCTCGAAACGAAAAAGAGATCAAAATAAACAAATGAGAGCACTGGAAATGAAAAATTTGACTATTCCGATTCTTTAGCCTCTGCGACTGGCATTAGAATACCGTATTCCGTGCGACCTCCCACCTATGACCGACCGGGGCGCTGTATATCACATGATGGGCATTTTTGGAGTTTGGGGATATGCTTGCAACATGCTGCGGTTATAATTAAACTTATTCCCGCTCTGTACTATTAAGAATTATTTCTCATGGTCTAGATTTATGAGTTTTTACCGAAATATCTTGAATAGACCATTCTCAAAATTACGAAGCAAAGCAACAGTCCACGCCCTATCGCAGCCCGACAACCTTGGGAAATTGGTGACCGGGGGACACTCGAGGTTCTTACCAAGTCTGGTGTTTTAGGGTTATGGGAAATTTGATCCCGTTTGGAGGCTGCCAGAAGTAAGGTCTGAGTCCTAACATGAGCTCCTTGTCTGCAGATGTCTTGGCCGAGTTCGTTAAGCCTTGGATGATCTTCCATATCCCCCCACACGGGAGGAACTCTATCCTTCAGGCTCTATAGCTTGTCTTTTCTTCAAATTTTTGAGCATCTTGACTCGTTTCAGACTTGGCTCGTCGTAGCCACGCACTTCTCTCTTCCGCTTATTGGGCGAGGTCGGGTTTTCCTGAATCGTACCCCCATGCTGGAAGTCTGTAATTCTCGGTAAGGTGAACGCATTCACGTCCGACTTATCTACAATGAACCCAGAAGAAATCTCGGCTAGCATACTTCGATGACTGGACATGTTTGCATTGCCCATGGTCGCGACCGGCTTACTGCTTTCTTGAACTGGTCCTAGCTCCGTCTCTGTTTCAGCAGTCGACTGATGCATAACAGTCGATTCTTGCGACGACGACAGACTGCTTACCTTTAAGATGGGCCGGACAGACACAGGAACCCTCCGGCGTTTTTGCTCCTGTTCAATGGAAGGCGGGGATGAGGGGGAGTGAAGTTCACACGCTATGAACCTGGACTCTCCTAGACCCAATATCTGAGCGGTTTTGGTTGGATGTACCAGGCAAATCATCCGTGGTTCCATTTCTTGTTTCGCCGCCGAAAGTATCGGTAGGGTTGTTCACATTAATTGATTCCGTAGAGTGAGACCGCATTGCAGTCCCAGGCGGAGTCACCACAATGGTGTCGACTTTGCCGTGGCTAGCTCCCAACTGTTGCTGTACCCAGGTATCGTGTTCAACTAGGCTACAGGAGGTAGCATCAACCAGATTGCTGAGTTGCAATATTGTTGCTAACTGCTCGTTATAGGCATTTACCTGTGAGGGCAGGTGCTGAAGGCTCTTCAGCTTTGTTCTGATGGAGTCCACCGTCTCAATATCAGTATGCCATCTCATCCGAAGGTCATTTGTTTTAGAGACCTCTTTTTCCAACTGTAGAATTCTTTCTCTCAAAGATGCTGTTTCGTCTTCTTGCGTATTGTGGTCACTGGAAACGTCCTGGGTTGGCATTTCCTGATCCTTGTGCTCCAGCTGTTCGCGCATGACGCCGATCTGATCTTGGAGGTCAATGAGAGCCCTTTGAGTTTCCTTTGCTTCATTCTCTGCCTTTGACTGTTCTGTCTGTAGGCGCTGATCCAGGGTAGAACGAAAGTTCTCAATCATTTGCTGCATTACGACTTTCGACGCGTCGTCTCTGGCACTTACTCCTTTGGTGAAGGAATCAAACTTCGAAAGATAAGCAACACCGGCCTCGTGCAAAAGTTTCTTTAGATCCTCGACTCCTTCTTTTCGGTCAGTACGGTGGTCACTGACTTCTTCTTTCCATGATTCGCGCTCCTCATCCATTGCCTTTCGTTCTTCGGCAACCCACACAGTAATGTTTTGGTTCATTTTATCAACGAGTTGCCGGGTCGTATTAACTTCTTGTTGCATGGTACTGAGTTTCTCAGCGGAACCATTGCTTCTGACAGAGTCTTGTTCTTGAATATCTGTCTGCTGCTGAGACAAGTCGCTCAGGGCACCTCGTATGACACTGAGTTCGGCTTGACATTCCTTTTTGGTTCCTACGAGCGTCGCATATGTACAGCTCTGGGCGTTTCCGATATCTACAAGTGCAGACCATACACTAAGAAGATTAGTAAAATAGGAGCAGCGTAAGAAGAGCCACTTACTCTGTTGAAACTAGGTCATGAAGACGTTGAACTAGTGAGCCAACATCACTCTCATTCGCGGTTTGAGGCAAGGACCTTTGGACCAGCTCTTCAAGATTTTGTAACCTGCATCTTATTAGATAAAAAGACCCTCGCGCAAGATTTATGAACTGACCTGCTGCAAACATTGCCAGACCAATCGAGCTGCTGCGAATGATCTACGGCGTTCGTAGATATCGACTTCCGCAGCAACTCAATTGTTTTCATCAAAGCTGGGATATCAATACCTTCGAGTGGCTTCAGACAACTGATTTGCCTACGCAAATTGCTTGAAGTTCGCTTTTCGGCAACTAGAGCCTCATCCAGGATGGACAGTTTGCCCTGAAGCAACGAGATTTGTTGAGCTTCTGTCTTGGGTCAGTACATTCCAGTCACAGGATAAACAGTAGTATTTAGGCTCGATGTCTTACGGGCTTTAATTTCTCCTTGTAGGCCAATGCGTAATTCGTCCATATACTGCCTCATCTTGTCTCTTTTCTGGTGGCACTCCTTCAGAGCTGCTTCGATAGACTTTGCTTCAGCTTGTCGTGTTTCATTTTCCTGCCGAAGGCTTTTGATAGAATCCTGATAAAACTCTTTGGCTTGAAGAAATAGACGCTGCTGCTCCAAAATAGCTTCGTTGAGCTTTGTGCGATATGTCTTTGACTTCTCAGATAGAACAGCAGCCCGTTCTTTAGATGTGCGAAACGCTTCCTTGGTCGCCTTAGATTCTTGTGATAGTGTCGAATTTTCGAGCTCGGCTTTTGTAATTTCCTCGGTGGCGGCCATCAGCTTTGTCTCAATGTCTTGGCGCTCAGCCCTCTCTCCGTCCAACTGCTGGCGAGCTTCTTGCAACTTCATGTTCTGTTCACGAATGTTCTCCCGTAAGTGGTCTATTTCCAGCTTAGCTTGGGCCTTTTCTTCTTCTGCTATACTGATGCATTCGTTCCAATACTGGGCTACCTGATGCATGAGGACTCTCTTTCGCTCAGGGTCTGGTTTTGATCGGTGCTTATTCACACTGCTTCGCTTTCTGGACATGTTGCTCGTACGAGACCGAGACCGGTGGTCATAACCTCCATCATAGCCGGTTGCATCAAAAGACATTTCCGGTCGACGATTTGGTTCATGACGTACATTCTCTGCTGGAAAATGAGCCTCCCTTTGTGTAACACGGTAAGGCACTTCTAAGTCACCACAAGAGCTTGTCGACGGCGGACGGCTTTGGTCTTGACCATTTGCCATAGTTCCGGCGTGTGTTGGTTTGCCGTCACGCAAGCCGCACTTAGGCTCAAGTTCACCGAGCAATATAGGGAGTCCTTCCGAAACTTTGTTTGAGCTTTCATTAGTTGGAATGGTTAACTTTGGCGGAGAAGGCTTGGCAGGACTTGGAGGCACTTCCATCGTCCGTTTCCTGCTAGCGGTGCTCAACTTTGGCCGGTTGAGTGATTGATGTTGCCAAGTAAATCCAGCTGAGCCTTCAATGTCTTGGCCAGGGCAAGAGTCAGCAGATAGTTCGACAGGAGCCGAGAAGTACGACATCTTGTTAGATCGCTCTCGGGGCGCTCTTCCAGACATGGCCACTGATACTGGATGAAAGGTGTCTGGTATGCGTACTTTATGATACAAGTTCTATGTGGGAGGAGAGAAATTATAGAGAGAAGTTTTTTTGGAAATAAATTGCATTTTGTTGGGTGAGTCCTCCTCCCAATCTCCTCGGGAAAGGGTATGGACGCTCCTGCCGTCGCCAACACCTTGTCACCTTAGACGCATAGGAAGGAAAGACCAGACCGCGGTGAAGCTGGCATTTTCACAACTGACTCAACCTCCTACATTCGAACCAGACACTTCATACTTGACGTCAAGAAAGCAATGAGGCACCTACAATAAATACCTACGTAGGTAGGTACCTGGAGAGATGCAGGCAAGCATGCTACCAAACCACATCCTGACATGGAGTAAGCAGCTACTTTTCTAGGAAAGCCGAAAAAAATCAACTTTAGAGGTTGATATATCGATGGAATAACAAACAAGGTATTATATCAGTAACGTTTTTTTAGTCAACGGTCGACTCAAAACAGTTGCATGCATGTACGCAGGTCGTGCTTGATGCAGGAACCAAACCCTGAACATGAGAGATTGAGCCATAATTAATTCAGGTCGCTCCTAGATGGGCCACTACAACACTAAATATAGACAAAGTAATAGACAATATTATTGCCACGTAAACACAGAATGGATAAAAAATAGGAACAAAAGCATGTCGCAGCATTTCTGACCCCATATGCAAGAAGTTCAGAATACATGAACGAGTTATACGTCTCGTATCGGCGCTTGATGCAGCATTTCAAGCCGCACCAGGACAATGCCACGCTACGTCAAACTTGCACCATATGGGTATTTTGACCCCTGGGTTTCGTTCGTGGTAATAATAGTGACGACAAGTCTTGTCTCTGTACCTTAAAAACGACGACTGGTCATCTTTGGCATCTCATTGGTGGGGCGACTGGGGAGGGTGTTGATGCTCGGCGCTTCGCAGTATCGTGGAACCAATCACCATGTCACTACGTCCTGGGCACGTCTGTTTTAAGTGATGACCCTCAAATTCAGGACCAGGGTTGTAATATTTTGTCCAATGAATTGTTCGGCGGCTGGTGATACAACAGCCCACTGCCGGCAGAGCATGCGGAATACATCACTGTCACGGCAATGATGGGGGGTTTCTTAGTGAGTAGTCGCGAGTTGCGCCTTGTTCATTTATTTTGGGCTCATCGCCATCTATCCCCTCTACATCTCTACCCAAGTCTTCCTTCTCTGTTACACCGACCAACACGTTACACCAACAAAACACTGGGATATTCTCATAAAGGCGTTGACCGCTTGCCCATCCTCATCCCCAATACTCTGATTGCGCCATGGCCACCACGTCTCATGCTTTCCCGTTGGCAACAGAAACCGCTGGCAATGGTGGTTCTGGCTATGGTGGCGGAGATGATATAGGCAATGGAGGCGACAGCTCCCGGAATTCCATGTCCATTTCGACTGGAGGCTTGGTTGCAATCGTCGTCATTGTTGTTATCGTCGCTATAATTGGAGGTTTGTTCGTTCCAGCTCTGCGTGACAGCTTGCCACTAACCACCGAGATCCAGCCTGCACCGCGACACTATTCTTCATTGCCAAGAAGCGCGAGTGGAAAGCAAGCGAAGTCCTTCGACATTCAGTCAAGAAAGTAGTCACTGCCATCACCCCCAGACGAACCGAATTCCCAGACTCTGTAAAAAGATCCATGGGATCATCCAAGCATGGCAGGAAGAACAAGGGCGACGACGTGCCACCTACACCACGACTTCGTCCAGAAGACCTCGAAAAGGGGCTTGCGCAAACCAAAGAGAAGAGCAAATCTAGAGGGTGATTGAACAGTGCTATTCAGGAGGTGCAGGATGTGTGCAAGGAATCCGAGCGACCAAGGGGGACTCTTTTGAGTCATGTGTAGTTTCACCGAGGAGCTGATTTATTGTGGTACGGCGGCGATATTTACATTCTCCTGAAGGTGTTGGAGCTGGCACTCCGCCGCCCCCCTCTTGATTGTTGTCGAGGAGTTGACTCGGCTTCTTCTTGCTGCTTCTTCTTCTTGGATTCAGGAACAAATGTTACCTGGCGTTCGCCGCCAACATCACCGCGTTGTGTCTTCGTTGTACGTCCTGATTTGTGTGCTCGTGAGCCCAGAGCTGTATCCCGTACGGGTCGGCCTTCATTTTGTGTTGACGAAATTCTCATCGTGATATCATCCTTAGACCTGTTTGTAGAGCGAATTGCTTCATCATCGTCGCTGGATTCATCATCAGAGTCCTTGGCCTGATAACGGGTTGGAGCCTTAGGATCAACTGGCTGGTCAACCACCGTGCTGGGGTTGAGTAGCTGGAATTCCTTGCTGGTTTCGTCCACCATGAATTCTTCATCTTCGAAAAGCTGGGCGAAACGGTCGTCTCCCAACACGCCAGCGTTGGTATCAATCTTGTCCCTGTTCTCCTGTTTCTTCAGAATCTTGTCAACCAGTTTCTGATTGACCTTGACCTTCTTGCTGCCGCGGATTCTACTGGCGCGTTCCTTCTCAACCTTATCCTTGACGCGCTTCATTCTCTCCTCCTCCCATGCATATGGGTTGACAATCAGCTTAGCTTGCTCATAAAGCTTGGAAGCGACAAAATATCCGTGCATATATGGCCGCAAGAGGTTTGTCTTGCCAATCAAATGGGCCAGACTCAGTTGCTTCAACTCTGGGAGAGTCAAGAACTTGTAGTTGTCGTAGGTTTCCGTGTGTACTTCTTCTGCCATTTCTTCCACCATACTGTCCAGGAACGAGCACCACTTTGGCGCCGGGCCGAGCTGGGGAATGAAAAACGCGTGTTGTTGCTTGCCCTCATTGGCAGTGAGGAGCATACCAGTATTCTTGCACCATGCCACATCATTTATATCAACCACGGGTTCGACCGATGTCCATGGATCACCCGTTGCTTCGTCCCAGAGTTTAATAATTCGCTTATCAGCCGACATGATCTTCCTTTCTTGTGAAGAGTTGGTCATATGGAAAAGCTTCTTAACAGGGAAGCCATATCCGTGGTCTTTCTTGAGCAGAGCGACAGGGCGACGCAGGTCAAAAAGCTGGACCATGCCAGTAGAGGATCCAGTAGCAAGTGACAATCCTGACGAATTGAAGTCTAGTGCAGTAACCTCGCCGTCGTGCCCGGCTAGTAATGCAGCTCTGGACTTGGAACGCGGGTCCCAAAATTCGACAGTGCCTATTGAAGTACCGAATGCCATCAAGTTGTGTGTATTCTCCGCGTTTGCGGCGACGTTGACGCTTCCAACGCCAATGCCGCCCTGCAACCCACCGCCGGTCAACTCGTCGTCGCCACCCACTTCGATTTGGTACGATTTCATGAAACGTCCTTGCTCTAGATTCATGCGAAACACTTCTCCTTTACCTTCTGAGTCTAGGCCGACCGCAGGCACCAATGCCTCTGTAGCATGGCGATCGTAGAGCACGTCACGGCCGTATCTTGGCAGTCGGACTTCGTAGTGGCATCCCATTGGTGTATGAAACTCGAGTCTTCGATCATTTTGGAGATGTATTGACTTTGAGTAGTCGGAAGAAAGGAGAACGAATGAGTGGTTCAGAGAATTTGTGTGGCGGGTGAACGACAGAGACAGCTGCGGGAGGTTGTGTACATGCATTTGCGGTTTGTAGGTTCCGGTGCTCATTACCCAGTCTCCATCTTCGCTCACCCGAATGCAGTTGCTAGCCTCCTCGAATTCGAAATCTTGAAGGAGTTCAACACGGTTTTGATATTCGGGATCATTTTTCAAACTTCGCTTCCGTCGACGGGCGAGCCAATCTGGGAGTGGTCGGGCAGTGGAAGCTCCAGAGATTGTGTAGACCGGGACTGTCCCCGGATTGGAGAGCTTCATAGTGAAGGGATCAAGGTCTGCTGTCCATGTAGCGACTCTCGGCTTTTCGGATGAGACCTATAACCGTTGGAGATGGTCAACAAAAATGGACAAGGTCGGTAAGTGTGTCCAGACAAGTTTGCACCGAGCCAGTCGAGAAATAGCAAATGGCACCCACGATGCTGGTGGCAGAAAAAAAAAAGTTCAAGGTGACAGCCACCGGTGAGCCTCGAGTGTCCCCACTATTCTCGGTGACGGACCCCACCGAAGGAACCACCGACCAAGGTAAGGAAGGCCCCTTCCTTCCCTGTCGCGCTAGGAAACAGCTCAGACTCTAACTGGCCATCCCCAGTTCTCGTGAGACCCTCCGCTCCTACGACCTCAAAGTTGCACCGGTGAGCGCAACGGCGCCTTGGTTTTTCGACTTTTCATCACCGTAACGGCAGTTCTGCGACCCTGTGCCATTTTATAACAGAAATTACAGTATACTGTACAACAGATTCCTGTCTTCGTCGCCAATCGCTTCCACGACAACTGCCTGGCTCCTTTGAATCCGACCCGATCACGGTTTCGCGACCCTGGCTCACCTGGCTGGACATCAATATTCGCTGAGATGGAGCCAGTGAAGTTACTGTATTTGGGAATCGCATGTTGTCAATAGGATAATTGTTTTGCAAATCGAAAGGCTGCACCGGCAGACTGGCGCTGTAGCCACGCTCTTGCGCTCAATCACTTCGGTTCTTCTCGCAATCGTCACCCTACTTGCGGGGAGAGCCATTCAATAGGCCTTGTGGCATCACTCAACTTGGTCGCAAGGGCACCACAAACGAAGCAACCGAAATGGACGCCGCCGAATATGATACCAATGTCTTCGTCGTGGTGCGTCGATGGCTGACATTCCTGCTATTGGGTTCTGGTTACTAACCTTGCTCACAGAACAACATCGCCTCGATTTCCTTTCGCGTGTATGAACCGTCGTCTGATCCGCCCCAGAGCTTTGGTCTGGCCGCCATCGAAATCGAGAACACACTGAGAGAGCAAGGCCACATCGTTTATTACGATGCGGCCAGGCGCGGTATCTGGCATTTCCGAATTGTTGGCAAAGAGGGAAGTGACGAAGTCAGTAGTCAGGAGCTAGACGCTTCACTTAGCTTACGTGGCTACTCACTTACAATTGGTGAGGAAGGTTCATTTGAACCAAGCAGCCTTCCGAAACCTCGACCACAGCAGCCACAAACGGGACATACGCCAACCAGCTCAACCTCAAGCGCCTCAGCTTTGGACCAGACGCAGCGCCATGCTCCGACTTCTACATCATACTTGGGTCCACCTGGATCGCAAGAGCAGGACTCCAAAGGGTATACCTCGTCGGTAGTTGACTCAAAATCGGCACTAGGGGGCTCATTGTCTCCAAAAGCTTATGAGAGCTTCATCACCGCGACCCTCCTAGCAGTGCTATCTGCTTTCTGCAGTCGCACAGGTTCTATTCCTCTGAATTACCGGACTATATTACTTGCTCAGGATGCATTAGGAAATGATGGCTCTCACGACCTGGCTGCAGAGAAGGTCCCTACAATTGGGACTTTCAGAGCCTACTTGACAACCACCGGAGTTCTCGTGATCTGCATGGGTGTCTCAATTTGCCATGGCCTGTTATCCTATGGCGACATGTTGAATCAAGCTCCGAGTATACCAGGACAGCAAATTCTTGCCGCTCCATTCGGCGTAATTGCGAGTAATCAACTTCCAACTCCATTCGAGGGTGGTACGGCGAGCATGGCCCAAACACCAAACACACAAGCACTGAGTCTTCGAGGAGCTCCAGACATTCATGATTCAGTCTGGAAACAGGCATGCTTGAAGTTCCTGCAGCTTCGTGGTATTGCCCAATCAAAATTGACGGACTGCTTCTGGATGAACTTGCTCATATCCAGACCGAAGCTCCAGGACGCAAAAAACGACAGCAAGAGATTACAGATGTCTAGTTCAACGGTCACAATCCCCTGGCCAGGACCGTTGTGCTTTCGAAAGAGGCCGGTGGAAGTGTCGTCTACAAGCCGAGTCGGAGCGACGATACTCCGAGGCCATGAAGAAAGCCATGACCCCCTAGGTAATGCACAGTCTTGGTTTAGCTCAACCTCTGAGCGAGAGGAGAAAATATCCAAGAGAAAAGCCGAGCGTGTAGCCACATCAAGTGAAGGTCTTAACCATGACTCGAGACCTTCAAGGCCAAACGGGCAATCTCCTCTCACGTTGAGAAGACCGAGCACGGCAGCAGCCGGCTCAATGTACCCGACACCACCTGATGCTTTGCAAAATGTGAATGGAGTAACACCCTCCCTGGATGGTACCTTGTCCAGCCCAGGAAATCCGCTGTCCGCCGTGGCCGTCCCACCAGAAGCGGACACCAATGGTTCGACATCGATGGCAATGGCGGAGTCTTTCGAACCTGGACAGGATTTTTCAGAGCCCAAAAGGCAAAGGAGTGACAGTAATCTTCTGGGCGAAGCCGAGCACATATTTGGGGATATGGGCGAGGATATGTTTGGCGACAATGACATTACTGAAGCCGACTTCAATTTTTTTGACGAGGAACCGGAGGATATTGATCTCGATGCTGCCATGGAGGAGATGAGCGATGCAGCAATGGGTGCGAATACCTCTACAGAGGTGCCTACAGTTGAGGAGGAAACACCCAAAGCCGCTGAAGTTTTGAAACCACAAACAGAGATCGAGAAGGACCCTGCTGTATTTGCGAAACCCGAGCTGCGCCACGCGGTCAGCACGCAAAACGATCATTCAATATCCCGAGGAAGAGACCATCGGCCGGTGTCTATGAAGCGAGAGTCCAGTCCATTCGACCCGCAGACTGTCTTCAAACGAGTTCGCGCGTCATTGGCAGCGGCCGAACATGTCAGCGCAATCACGAAGGACACCAGCCGAATGACCAAAATATTTGAAAAGATGGATTTTGACCCGACACTTCCTATGATTAACAAGAAATATGAGCAAGGTGGTCAATTTGATTATGGCAGAGACATACCTACTGAGAGACCGAGACTTGAGACTGGCATGTTGCCGGAAACCGACTACTTGAAGCGCCATGGTAAACTAAACAGAGGATTGAAGGACCACAGGCTATATAGCGGTTCACTCGTAGGGCCGCTATCAGGTTTGGAGCCGCCGGCTTCTGGCCCGAGCCCCACGAAACTGGAACCGCAGATGTCGGAAGGGGAACAGAGCAGCGCAGAGTCTGATCCAGACGACTCAAGCTATACAACAGATGAACCAACATCTCCTTTGAAGTCAAGTGTCAAGCAGGCGCCTGTGGAGGACGATGCGATCTCGCAAGTGACGTCGTTGAAGGAACTAGATGTGGTTGAAGAACCGGATCATCAGTTGGCCACGGAGCTCCCGCGACTATCCAAACCCGACACGCCAGAGCTGCCACTTTCTATGTTGTTCTTAGACCCTGAACCTCTATCTCTCGAGCTCACTCTGAGTGATGAAGACTTGATCCAAGTCGCTCAAATATTGACAGAACAAGCTGCGACCGGCAATTTGGATTTATGTAATACTGGCCGCCACAGCAAATCCTGCTCTCTCGCCAGCCAAGCCAGACCATCATTGCTAAACGATGCAAGAGCAGCACTTCAGCAACTCCGAGAGGCTGTTCCGAACTTTTTGCGCGGCGTCGAGCCTGTCCGTCTCAAAGGCTTTTTGGACATCCAGGATGTACTCCTGCAAGGCCAACCCAGAATGCAACCACGACCCATACCAGGGAGAGATGCAAATGCAGAGAAGATGCGTCCCAGCAACCTGTATCAAATCCCTGGACCTCATTTGGAGGTTCGTAGATCGGATGCGAAGCTTTCCGTTTTGCCTTCAGCTGTTACATTCTGGGAAAGCTTAGGATTGGCGCCGTCCTCGGGTAACAAGGATATAACCGCAGTATGTGTTTTCCCTGGATGGAAGGGGATGGTCGACAATGCGAAAACGTTCTTGGGTCGAATAAAGAGTGTGTACGAAGTTTTGAGACTCGGATCCGTGGAAAACATGGCCATTGCATCGGACATGGATGACGGTGTTGTCCCCTACGAAGTTGATCGAATTTCGACCTCTCCCGATGCAACTTTGACAGGACATGGGTCAGCCCTGGTCGGCAGCATGGAAACTCTGCGAGGTGCACTCTCGAATCTGACAGTCTCGGACACAAATATTGTCGTTTATTTTGTCTATTCCCCGAATAATCCTGGCACCATTGTTGAAGCATGTGCTGCATTTCAGCGGTTTTTTGATTCGTATCAAAAGGATCTGACTTTGAGAAAAGAACCTGCGACGAATGAACTCGTTTTACAACTTGTTTCTTCCGATTTGTTATCTTCACCTACATCTGTTGTGGTCACGTCCTCTCCCGACCTCGTGAAGCTCTGTATGGAGACTTATGACCGTTGCACCCTCTTTGGTGGCCCAATGCCAGCGCCGGCCATACGATTGGAGCAGCCTCTGCCTCGAATCATCGACTTCAGGCTGAATACACAACCATCCGTGTCACTGATCAGAGAGAACTCTTGCATTCACGTTGCTTATGCGCAGACCGTGGATGAGCGTTGGGTGACGGCTGCCTGGACAGACGATCGAGGGAATCAGCAAGCAACGGCTTCCTACTGTCTGGGACGAAAGGGCAGACCATTGTCTAGGTCGATGAATGAAGTGGCACACGAGATCTGGGAATCTACACTGGATCTAATATCGGCCTGGAAGGTGCATTGGCGAATTATCATCACGAAATGCGGGCCGATGGATCAACAAGAAATCGAATTTTGGATCGAGTTGGCTCGGACAGAAATCAAGCTACAAGTGACGATGATCCTGATGACGGTTGATACCAACCCGTCGTTACAGCTGATCCCACCTGTTGTCAAATTACCACAGGCGTCCGTGCCCTTTTACACCACACCGGTTTCGACGCCGCAAGCGAACATTGTGTCGCCAGAGCAGAGCGCGACTCCGGCGACGCCAGCAAATGCTACGGCTGCGACTCCTGGAGGAGCTGAAGCCGGCGTTGACTCTGAGACTGATGCAGTCCTTGCGGATGTCACGGATCAAACATGGGGAGCCATTGTTGCCCACCGATTGAGCAATTCCGTGAGTGTAACGGACTTGTTTCCAGCATTGATCAGTGGCTACCTGATCAAACGGACGGGCGCCCGAGTTGAAGATGTTCCGATGGCAATGGAAGTCAATCTCATACATACAGAATCCTTCCCGAGGTCTTACGAGCCTCTGTTGAGGGAAATGCTTAGCTACTTTAGAGGACTCGCTACTCTATCAAGGGCTAGGGGAATGGTACCACGGGAAACGGATGTTCGTCCTTGGCATATTGCCGCAGCCGAAAAGGCAGCCCGGGCGATGTATTTGCTCATGTGATTTTGCAGTACAAACAGGCATTTTGGTATTATTCAAGCGAAGAGTCACGACTACATGTAGATCGATGAGCATAGGGGCGGAGTTGTTTTACTGGCGAATTGCAAGGCGTTTGGAGAATTTGCGTGTAGGAGTTTGTCAGGAGAGCTGGTTGCATACATTGATAGGATTAGGATACACAAATACATTGGAGATAGGATAGTAAGTACATTACTTGGAGAAATGTACTTTTTGTACTGTCGCACAACACAGTACTGTGATTGAGTTTCGCAGTCAATTCTGCAGCACCTGGGGATGTTGTCCTGAATCTTGCATTATCAATTTAGGCAACTATCACAGAGTACGAAGTCAACTGACATTGGCTTGGTGCTGACGAATCAAACTTACTTGAGAGTCAAGGCTGATTTAATTTGGTTGCTGGCATTCAGCCTGGATGGAAATGGAAATGACGCATTGGTCTTGAAACATCTCGTTGACTCAACCATCCCACTATCCCTCCGAATCAGCCATTTACCCAAGCAGATAAATATCAATGTATGTGTGAGACTGCATATGAATGAGTCAACTTGGGAAATTGAACCTAGCGCCACCTCGTTGGTCTTGCACCAGTTGCCGAATTGGTGCGTGGCGAAGTTTTGACCAGGATTAAAATGGATCTGTCATTGAACTCAACCGAAGCAAATCAGATGTATTAAGAAGCCCATCATCACACAACGAAACCAACACAAACTTGTCAAACTAAGCAATTCACATCATAAACAGCAAACTCTCACACGCATGTCGCCAGTGTAATGGAACCTGCGTCCCTGACAAGTCTCCCCGATGACTTGTTACTCGACATTGTCGAAAACCTCGACACCACCCGAGATGTATCTCATCTCGGGGGCGTCGCCAAGCGGACACATCGTCTCGTCGAACAAGCAGGTTGGAAAACATTTGCAAACACGAGATTTCCGTCCTTGAAATCCCCATTTGACCAGGCCTTTCCGTGGTCCAAGGTTGTTGATAAATTCTCCTACCTTGATCGATGCTGGGACAAGCGTGCCCTGCAGTTCAGCATGTACAGAGCCCAGCGACCGCCGAGGAAGAATGCACATGGCGCTCCCAGACAGGCGATTGATTTCCATGGCCTCGTTGATGCTCACTACGTGCCGTCTTTGGATAAAGAGGTCGTTGCCTGGGGAGGCGGTGAGGATCTCCATGTACGATGGGGTGATGACGTGAGGCAGACGTGGAAGAGCATCTTGGGCAAGACGACGAACTATGCTGCAGGGACAGGCGATGTGACGTGCTTGAAGATTATTGAACGGCGCGCAGGACATCCCGAGGTGGTGGTTGGGAGGGCAAATGGGGATGTGCAGGTTCTTTCTGCCTCGAAGAACAAGTCCTTTGGCAGGCCGACCAAGACGGTCATCAAGTTGGATGAGCGGGAGGATGCGTATCAACAATCTCCGTTTAGTATCTCACCGGGACGACTGGCCGTTAATTGCACGGAGTGGCAACCCCGTACAGATATGCTGGCTACCTGTCGGAGTTCATATCTTCACCTGTACAACATCCCGTCTGAAAGGTGTGCCGACCCTCAATCACTTGCATTCTACGACATGACCAAGGATCGACCCTCCAATGAGGAATCCTACGTTCGGGATATCAAGTTTTTAGGAAGGGATAATCTTGCTGTGGCATTGGGAGGAAGCTCCCAGCCCATTCAGTACGGCACCATCCGACCTACTGGTGTGGAATTTATGTCCGCGCCCCATAACCCAGCTATATACGACAGAAAGGAGGGGAAACTTGAGCCGGCTATGTCCTCAGAAATAACAAACGTATGGTCGATACAGCCAGTCGGACACAAGGAGAGTAACAATCTCCTGCTGAGTTCCTGGCATGACGGATCCTACCGACTGATGGATATCAGAACACCATCCCCCTACGACGCCATATACCGGGATAGCTTTCAGCCCTATCACGCTGGTGGCCCGTTACTAGTGTACGGAACCGAGAGATTCGTCTCTGGCAACACCACCGCTCCAACCCTACGCTTATTCGACTTTCGCTTCCCGAAGCCGTATTTTCACTCTACCGCCTTGCCGTGTTCACCACACCAGCCACAACCAAGAGTTGCATGCTCACCGCGGAGATCATTTGATGAAAAGACCGCTATTTGGAAGTGCAGACCTGGAAGTAGTAGATGTAATTGGCACGAGGCCATGGAGTCTCCTTGCTTTAGACAGGACGCTACGCTTTGGTTAGGATTTGACATGCGGTCCATGGATCGGGTGTTCTCACTGGCAAAAGCATCAGATGCATCGGATAAGTTCTACGTTGGCCTTCGGGGAGCGTTTGCGGAAGCACAGTTAGTTCTGGCGGAGGATATCCCTACCCGAAGACAGACGATGCATCCGTGTCCGGAAGGATGGCGCGCATCGGATATGTCTAATGTTTCTGTGGCGGATACAGGGATCGGCCTGTGTATGAGTAGTGTGCATGAGGGAGCGCACGGTGAGCTGCATAATAGCATGCCTGAGATGTTGTTTCAATCTGGTAGTCAGGGTAAGAAGCCGGGATCTCGTGTGCTGTTGGATCCCCCGGAGGGAAGTAGATTCGACACTGCTTGGCGGCAACAGATGCCGTTGAGGTTTAGAGATGGTAGGCACAGGAGGACTTAGAGTGTTCCAGCATAGATACATAGTTGTGGTGTTGATATTGGCGTTTTGGATGATTTAGACTGTCATGGAGGCGCATACAACACGGAGCGTAAAGCATGGGGAATAGAAGTAAAGTCAAGGCATGCTCATATCAAATGTATTGTATAGAAATGACATTGCGTTATAACGATATATGAATAAATTTTACAGCTTAGATTCAGGTACGATAAGTGCTGATCTCTCCTTGAAGGCTTGCTCGGCCTCCTTCTCGATACGCTTCACCAAGACATCGCAGGTGGGCACATCGTGGATGAGACCCATGACGGGACCAGTAGTCCAGACCTAATCACGCCAAGTCAGTATTCGATAAAGGCTTTAAATAATTGGACGTGTTCGTAGGGGGAAGGGCGAAAACTTACACCGTGCTCGGGGTCACCATTGATAAACACCTCTCTTCCTCGCTTGCCGCTGACCAGAGGCGCAATCTCGTTAAACTCGCCAGTAGGGCTCTCCTTTTCAATCTTGGCAGCCTCAAGAGCAACCTTGTTCTTGAACAGACGGCTAGTGTTGCGCCATCTTCTCAACAGCAGGGTAGTGTCGTGCTCATCGCTCTTGACAATAGCATCCTTGATGTTTTGGTGTACGGGTGCCTCGACAGTAGCCATGAACCGCGTGCCCATGTTGATACCCGAAGCGCCGAGCAACAGCGCCGCAGCCAGGCCGTGGCCATCGGCGAAACCACCGCTAGCAATGAACGGCACCTTGAGGGTCTGGCGGGCTCTGCCCAGCAAGATGAAGTTGGTGATGTCGCTCTCGCCAACGTGGCCGGCACACTCGAAGCCGTCGATGGAGAGGAAGTCGACGCCGAGCTTGACGGCGCTCTGGGCGTGGCGAATGGTGGTGCACTTGTGGAGGACGATGATGCCAGCCTTCTTGAGCTGCTTGATGACAGGGCCGGGGGAGTTGCCTGCCGTCTCGACAATCTTGATGCCCTCGTCGATGATGGCCTGGGCGTAGGCACCGTAGTCGGGGGGAACCATGGCCGGGAGAAGGGTGATGTTGACGGCGAAGGGCTTCTTGGTGAGAGTGCGGCAGCGTTGGATTTCCTGGCGGAGGGCAGCGGGCGTAGGGAAGATGAGGGCTGTGATGATGCCCAGACCGCCGGCGTTGGAGACGGCAGAGGCGAGGTCTGCGGTTCCGACGTGCATCATGCCGCCTTGGACGACGGGCACTGCGACAAGTTAGCCATTGGTGCGTCGACATGATGTTGAAGGGTGAAGCTCGAGAGACGCTGGCGATGAGAGTGAACTCGTTCTGGCCCGTGGCTCTGAGAGCTTTAGATTTCAGTCTGTACATACCGCGGATGCCCAGCCGCTTGGTCAATTCCGTAACAATAGGCATCGTGGCTTCGTTACTGGGTGTATCGGCTTGGAGATGTTGTGTGGTGTTGAATGCAGTAAGCTCGTGATGACGACCAAAGAGCTCTCTCAGCTGAGGTGTTGTTGTCTATATCCAAGACAAATTCGCTAGTGCAAGTCTTTCGCAATACAGTTGGTATAAAAACGACGAGAAACAACAAGATCTATAACCGCCAGGAAAGACACTCGGATAAGCTGCAACGACGTCAGAAAGAAAAGATTATAAGATGGAAAGACACAATGCCGTGGTTTGTTTGAACGACCGAATGACCACGGCAATGCAGGGTTGCGCCATTGGCCGGCGGCCAAGCAAGCCGAGGTTGGGACAGGCGACGCCCCACATTCTCTGTTTGACGGCGCCCAGGGCCAAAACGGGGCAAGTCCAGGGCTGCGTTGGAGGGGAAGGAGCGACTTTGCAGCCCCACCAACACCTTACTCAGCCATTCTGCCATCTGGTTGTTCATCTCACATGCCAGCTCAGCCCAGAGTCCCAGATAATCCATCCAGTCTCCATTCGGATTCCGGACCATCTGCCCTCTTTGGAACTCGTCCTTGTGCCACGTCTTCTCCAGATGTCCTTCGCCCCCTGTGCGCCGTATACCTTCTCACCCGTCTCACCCGTCCAGCTTGATTGCTCTTCAGCTTACGGGGTAGTCGTGTGGGGGAAGCAAACATTAGCCAGGCCTTTTCGATAAACTCCGGACCTGGTTCGTCACCTTATCTTCCCCCATCCGGAGCTGATGATGGGATCTGCCCCGGTTCCGTTGGCTCGGTTATTTCTCCAGACTACTTCGATTTGCCCCGGATCTTGATCTAACTTGCTCGTTACGGTACAAGATGGGCTTGGACAGTTTCCAAGGGGGTAGTTTGCCGCCAATTCACAATGCCGCTTTTCGTATATGAAACAAACGTCGCATTCGCATTTGTCTACCAACCCGTCAACTTACACTCGGCTTTCCCATATTGTTCATAACAGCCAGATCCTTCTGACGCCAGGTCCTCAACTTTTTCAACACATCAACGTCAACAGATTTATCTAAAAACATCTTTGGACTAGTGTCCATCCTCCTACGAAGGCCAATTGGGAAGCACACCAGAGCAGATTGGAAGTAAAACAAGTGAGCCACAATATCCAGGTTGAACTGTGCCTCATTGCATTGTTTCTGCTCCGGCCCCATACACACTTGTACATCCTGAACCTCATAATGTATTCTCGTGGATGGACCCTGCGAGAGCCAATATTCTGGAAAATTGTGTCGGTATCCCAAAAACAAGGGCACATAAGTAGGAGCCAAATCATCCCAGTGTGTAATCCGGTACTCAGACCCATTTTGTCTCATGACATAGTCGATGAAAGCGCCGTTGCCTACCCTCGGCGCTCCGAAAGTATAAACGTCGACTCCGTCGTAGCCCTGACCTCGCAGGTAAGCTGCCGCCAAGAGTGCGGTAGATCCTCCGAGTGAATATCCCGTAAAAGTAACGCGGTACGATGGCTGTCGCTCTCTCGCGTCGTCCAGCAGGGTCTTGAATGTGCTGGCTACGTCCTGCCATGCATCTGCGAAACCTGTGTGGACTTTGCAACCTGGGACGAGGTCACAGTCTTTGGGTATGATGACGGCATCGGCAATGACGTTGCGCACGGTAGTGGTGGCTCTGATTACACCGACAATCTCTCGACGGACGTGGTCTAAGGCCACGAGGCCGTTGAGGTTCCAAATTGAGCCGCTGGTTGAGTAAACTTGTTAGTGCTGGAGCACGAGAGAAGTGTCTTGAATCAGAGGGAGATATTAATCGCAATCCAGCAAAGATCTGCTTATACTACCTGAAAGATCCTACAACTGTAACTTTGTTGTTTTCAACAGCAGGGCAAGCACCCTTGCATTTAACGGTGGCTCCGGGTTTGACGCCTGTATTGCACAGCGCAACTAAGCTATACTGGGCGTAGAACTTGAAGTTGTTGAGACAATCTTGTGTCATTGTCACTGCGCTGAGTACAGTACGGTTAAAAAAAAAGTATAGAGGTATCGATTTTCAATGGACTTAACTAACAGCAGCCTTGGCTGGGAGCGGAACGAGGACCATTGGATGGTTCAGGGTCGCTCAACACCAATTTGGCAAGCGACAAAAGGATGAAAAGGAACGTGGGCTTCATTTTTAGATGTGGGTGTGTTTACTTTCACTTTTTAAACGCAACCCTCACATGAGGAATGTCGTTCACTGAGCCACTTTATACTCACGCAGCATGCCTGTTGCACCAGAGTCCAATATTACTTTAGTTAGAAACTCATCTTATCGACTTACACATAGGAAGTGATGTAGCCTCTGTGTGTTCTTGCCTCGGTTCGCAGCCTAAATATGCGCGCTCTGACTGTAAGTGGTGAAGGTTGCGGGTCAGGGCTGATCTTGTGAACTACAACTGAGGGGACTGTGGTTGGATCAACCAAGAGTATTGCTTTTCGCATGATTTAGAACATACCTGTTGAGTATTAGGGTAATGAGGGTGGCCAAATATACTAAGTCAAGGATAACTAAACCAAGCTACTGTCACAGTACACATTCCTCCCAGGCTACCTATGAAAGTGACTGGCTATTTCATAACCAGCTTCAATTTATTTTGTGAGACACCGAATACCCTGATTGGTTTCGTGTCTGGCTGTTACCTTTATCAAACAACATCTGCAACTGCGCTCATTACAGCTTCAGCTAAGAACTACACCCTATGTTAACAACCTATTACACCTCTGTCACAAACCCAAGCATTCCCTAAACCAAACGCAGCTGTAGTATCATTACCCAACCCATGTGCTAACTGTAAGTCGCTATATGCCGAGGACGAGCAATCTTCCCCCGCTTCGCTTGATATCCCCGTTGTTAGCTGCAGTAGTGCCGACCAATCTTCAACTCTCACACTACCCATAGCTTCACCAAGAAGCCAGCCTTCTGTATAGGTAATCTTTGTTTCAATCTTCTTTCCCCAAATTCAGTATAGCCTTACAAGTCTCACGGGTCACTCGCATCCTCTTCACGAATTCTCTTAACCTCACCATGCACAACAGCTAGCTTCTCCGCACTCCTAGCCGAGATATCACAAGGAAACGGCAAGGGCCGCGGAGCCGGAACAGGCTCATACTCAATCTTCAACTCCACGGGCTTCTTGGTCGCCGGGTCAATAGGCCTGGTGATGTCACACACCCACGCCATCTGCGCAACCATAATCACGAGCGCTCGTTCCGCAAATTCGAACCCCGGACAAGCTCGCCTTCCGTAGCCAAATGGCGCAAAACCCCGACAATTGGGGTACGTGGTGAGTGGTTCTTTGTAAGTAGGGTATGAGGGATCGAGCCATCGGGCTGGGTTGAAAGGCTGTTGGTCAGGGTATACTTCTTTATCCATGAGAATGGCCCTGCGTGACAAGCATCAGTATCTGTATGATAGACGTTAGACGTGACATGATGACAAAGGAGCCTCACGAATAATTGACGTGGAAAATAGTCCCTTTGGCAAAGAAATACCCCTCATAAATGTCATCCTCTTCCAACTGATGCGTTAGTCCCATCTCAGCCGCAAAAGATCTGTAGCGTAACGTTTCTTTAACCACGGCCCTCACCATAGGTAGGTTTGGAACGTCCTCCCAGCTTGGCAGCCTCTGTAATCCGACCACCTCATCTACTTGATTCTGCAACTTGGCCATCCACTCTGGATGCTCCATCATGAGATAAATAAACGCCAGCAGCGCATTTTGCACAGATCTCGCACCGCCACCGAGTATACCGTAAAGAGCATTATCTGCCTCTATATCTGAGATGGCATACTCGCCTCTACTCTCCAGAAAATCCCTATAGATGTTGTTCTTTGCAATGCCCTGCTTGATATGGTTGCTCACATGCTTGCGCACCTCAGCCACCATCTCATGACCGACCTTGCGAAGGGCGTCCATCTTGGCAAGCGATGGCATCATCCATCTAGGGAAGAATCGCAGCATCGGGAACAAATTAACAGGATATTTGTCAGGGCGAAAACTATCCACCGCCTCGTTGACGTAGGCTTCGTTGTCCACGATGAACTTGTCTTCCGCCGAGGACACGTTGATGCCAAACATGGCACGGGCTACGATGCCGTAGCTGTAGCGGAGGAATTGACTTGCGTGGCTTCCATTGGATTCCAGGAGGTCGTTGAGTGTGATGATGGCTTCTGTTTGCATGAGGTTTTGATATTTGGCGCTCGTGGACATTGACATAGCCGAGTTTATGAGTCTTCTCTGGCGGCGCCATCGATCTACATTCATGTTGAGAATAGATCAAAAATCAAGGCTGAAGTAGCAGATACTTGCCATTCTTTGGCATAAAGGCCGTGATGAGATCTCTCATTATATACTCAAAGGCATAAGGGAACGACCGCCCTGAGTAGATTCCGCCTCTTTTCACAAACATGTCGCTGACGATTTTGTCACTCGAAAGCGCAATATTTGTCTCTCCCAGAACCTTAAACTGTGTGATTGGACCATACTTCTCTGCATATTTATTGAAAAGGGGCATGAGATTGCCATTGGTGGCAGCCACTTCTAACGCGCTGCCCAACAGTGGGAAACCTGCCATGTGGTCAGAACCAGTAGAACGGACAGGCAGGATTTGAAACCATTTGATGTATTCGAACCTTTGGGTCCTGGGGGCACCTTGGCACCTTTTCTCCGTTTCAGCAGGGCGGCATACTTGCCGAGATAGTAGAGCATGAAACTGACGAGCAGTGTAAGTGAAAGGGTTTGCGGCAGGGCCATTGCAGCTGCGACCGAACCGTTGAAGTTTCATTCAATGTTTGTCATCAATACACTTTATCTTCTTTTTAAACAAAAATACTCACCTGTACTTCAGAAGTTTGTCCAGCTTTGATATAGCCATCTTCTCATGTCGCACGTCTTGTCCATTTCGGATGCCTGCGTCACACTGAGTGATGTCAGTCGAAACATTGGCCTATAAGCTTTCGTCAATATTTTCAGCCCTTCCCTTCTTTAGTCTCCGCAGATGCATGAATGTCTCCGAGAAGGGTCGTCGTATTAGTCGTTATGATGATTTGTGCCAAGCTTAAGCCTTTTATGTCTCAATAAATAGGTATCGGTCTGAAATTGGCTATGGCGTAAACAATCTCGACGCCTGTTCACAAGTGGGCTTTGCAAGGGATATAGATCGTTTGCGGCAGCAAAGAGTCTCAATATAGGAAGATATGTTCTGCGAAGGGTATGAATTAAGAGGCATATCAAACTCGACTTTTGCGTACAAGGACAACTATCAACATCGAAATAGAGGATATCTATTCTGTTACAACCTCATCCAGCCCATTGGTCGACTCCGGTTCGCGCCCACCCTCATTTACAAATAATGCTTCGTTTTGCTCCCAACTGTCTGCACATGTACTCTTGTTGTAGTTTAGATTCATATCTCATTAGACCAAAGATTCACCATCACTATCCGGTCATGCCAACCTCCGGCGCCATCCTGGCCATAGGTGGCGTACGCTCTCGAGGCTTGTCCACAAGATCAGCATAACCATCCAGGCTCGCGCCCATTACTTTAACCATGTCAAATATATGCACGCCTTTGAACGTCTCTGCCCATAGCCGAACGACAGCACTCGCGAGTTGCCTCAGCTTAGCGCCGTCACTTGTCACCATATCCATATGTCCATGCATCGAGCTGGGACCCGCAAGTGACGGGTCGACGGGAACCGCAAATTCAGTTTCGTCCAGCATACGCCGGATATTCTGCAAGAGATTCTTTTCTTCCGGGGACGCCGCTGGATCTGATGGCGTGATTGCAGACAGTGTTATAAGCCATTTTGCTAGTAAGAGAGCGCATTCGAAATTGCATACTGGTATTGTGTACTTGTCAGTCAAACGGAAGATAAGGACTGGTAAATGGTATACAATACTTACGGGAATGCTGTATGCTCCATTCAGCAGATTTCGCTCTTGCCACGTAGTTCACACCGGCCTTGACTAGCATAGATAATACATGCACAGCCTGGAACACTGCTCGGTGCAGTCTCAAGCTACGGTGTAACAATGGTGTGCCATTCAGAGCTGATGCAATCATCATCGAATCTCTGGTTTCGAGCGCCCGGCTTGGTGGGATATCGGTATACAAGCGAATGTACGCCAGTCGCAAAAGTGCTGTGGCATTGAACGTCAGCGAACCCCCAGAGCTCGCATCAGTGTT
The DNA here is from genome assembly GCF_001653235.2 of Pochonia chlamydosporia 170. Lineage (NCBI taxonomy): Eukaryota > Fungi > Ascomycota > Sordariomycetes > Hypocreales > Clavicipitaceae > Pochonia > Pochonia chlamydosporia. Next base: position 5,510,376 of record NC_035790.1, read on the forward strand.
CATTGAGTGTCCAGATTCTGCGGCCCGAAGTTGGTGTCGATGCTCAAAGCTCGTTTGCCACACCCGCAATGCCTGTGAAACCTCTTCCACATCCTCTGGTTTCAATGTTCGTTGAACATCGTATGGCGAGCCAGCCGCAAACGATGTCTGTTTCAAAAGATATACGTGTTGAATCAAAGCATGAATTAATATATAATGGCCCAGTGACGACAAGTGATTTGGCAAGCCCTGGGTAGTGCGGCCGAATAGTCGGGAAAAAGCTTCATGTACCGTGATGTCTGCCACAGGCGTTGACTGCCGTAATTCCTGCCATTGCCAAGCAGACTCTGCTCTCCACAACCTTGATCGAACTGGCATGTACAAATTCAGTTCTGCTGTGAGAAGCAGTGGCGGCATGTCATATGCTGTGCTGCACAGATTGAAGAAACAAAAGGCAATTAGTTTCGTGCGGTTGGCTCCTTCTAGGCGTATCCATGACTCCCATTCATTAAGAGATGAAGGACTGGCCTCAACGTTCAAGCCTTCTTCGCGGATAAGAATGGCCAAATTGCTCTGCAAAGACAGAGCTTCTTGAAGGATTGTCTTGGCCCCCCACAAACCAACGGCAAAAAGAAGTAGAACTGCTTGTATGGTTTCAAGTCTAGCGGCTGGGGTATTGGGAGAACTAGGAAGGAAATAAGTTAGCTGTGGCTAAAGAAAGCAGGAGGCCGGTAGGTGCTCTGGTAAATATTTGCAATACGTACTATGGCTCGCGGTGCGTGTCTTGCGTGACAGGTCGGTCAGACTGGGCTGATGCAAAAGAGTGTCGATAACTTATACTTGGCGACGGTCTTGTTGAATGCGGACTGTACGAAGCGGCCGTTGGCAGCAAGGCGTGTACTTCAGAGCTATGTCGCCTCCTGATTTGTTCGAGTGCAACGGCTTTAGCAGCATACCACAGTGCATAGCCTCTATTACTCTCAAAACGATACTGAGCACCAACCGCCAGTATTGCCAACAGCAACTCAGGACCCATTTCAACGGGCATCAGGGTCGGTAAATGTAGGAAGGGTAGATGGTCATGGAATCCGCTGATGTAACCCTCAAAAAATCTGGATAAAGTGTGACGGGACGGAAAGACAAAATCGTTCGGCAAAACAGTTGAGAACTCGTCAAGACGACTTTTCATGATGTTATGGTCAGCGACAGAAATTCGAAGCAGGTTGGCTCTCGACGAGTCTTCATGCAATCGCGTGCCTGTATCGACAGGCTCTCGAATATCAGGTCCTAAAGAACCGAACCGAGATGGAAACTGTGATGAAGGTCGAGAGCTACCTCTATGGTTAATTTGCCCAGGAGCCCTTGCCCACATACTGAACTGCTGGTCAGACTCAAAGTGCGGAGGCAACAGATGCTGAGAGCCTGCGAACTCGTCTAGGAACAGGTTGTAGTCGTCGTACACCGGTTGCGGGGGCTGAGGCGCAAAGCCAGACGATAACATAGACTCAGGTTGTCCCTGCCGAGGTCGCTCCGAATAGGCCCCCATCGGTTCATCGAAGCCTTTCACTCTCCCATGGTGAACTGCGCCTTGTTGAGTTATGTCATTTAACATAGGGGCCATTGTATTGACCTCTGTTGCCAAAGCAGCATCCGAGAGAACATCCAGGTTGCAAGCCGCGGATCGTGGAGTGGCAGCATGGGGGTCTTGCGGTAGGTGGTGGCTAGGTCCAACTCCGGGGTTGACAGGCGCATGATGATATGCTGGCTGGTGTTGCTGTGGCTGTTGTTGATGTTGAAGCGAGCCATGTTGTTGATTAAGGGAAGGTGTGTGTATTCCTACAGCCTCCGTTTCAATATGGCTGTCTGAGATTGATGCTTTATGGGAGGTTGTGCTAGAAGATGGCCTTCTTTGCTGCTTATTATCTTTGCTTCCATCATTAAGGTGAACGAGTTTCTCGTGCCTGACTAGGAGATCACTGATGTCCATATAAGTATACTGATCCCAAATTATGAACAAGAAAAGTCAAGGGAATTAGGAGGTAGTGTAGGGAATGGTGAGTTGGTGTTGAATGTATTGGGGTACATAGAATGTGAGTGTGCAACTGTAAAGGCCGGGCACAGAACTGGTGGAGCAGAGACTGGCCTAAGTAACATATCCAAGAGGAAGCCACTTGTGCGTCTGCGGACTTGTACTTGGTGTTGGTGCAGTGCTGGAACTGGTGAGGGGGGAAGAGACATCACCTACTGGTGGATGTTTGAGGGACGTGACCATGACGTTCAAGGTAGGCAGGTGGCTCACAACTTACCGTCGTCCAAAGGTTTTCCCACAACGATCCCAGCCGCAAGCAAATGGCTTCTCTTTCGTGTGAGTTCTTTCATGGCGTTGAACATGCTCAACTCTCCTGTTTTGGTTAGTCCATGGATGTCGACAAATACTTGCTCTCGCCAGACAAATAACAGAATGAATTGGCCACAAACCTGAATCTTTTGCTGCAGTATTTGCATGGCAGCGTCTTGGGCTTCTGGTCACGGCTTTGTCCTGGCTCGCCCAAGGCAAGGCCGGCTCCTTGTACAAGAGGAGGAGCGCCCTCGAGACTGTGGTGGAGAGGAAGCATAACGCCCAAAAAGTATACAAGTATGACCAATGCCTTTGACTTCGCATTACTCCCTCCGCGGAGGGAGGGTGAGTATTACACGCTCTTTGGTTTTTTTTGGAGATGTTGGAGGAAAAGATAGGAACCTTTGTGGGGTGCCACTGAAGCACAGGAGCCTTGCCAAGTATGTGGTAAACTCGTCGTCAGCGGAATTCAAATAATTTGGCGGCCGTTTCCGCGCTTTCCCCTCTTCCTCCCTTGTGATATCGTGCTGAAGAGGTAGGTGAGGAGGCACTTTACTAAGTTGGAGGACAAGGAGGGTGCGAAAACAGCTCGCTAACTTGCGGAAGATGATAGCACAGTCATTGGACGTCTCAAAAAACGATGGCCTAGCAGGCAGGGATTATGACACGAAAAGGCGGAGCACAACTCCAGCCTGACCAAGAGTGTTTGACACAGCTGAAAGAGAGGGGAGGAGTCGGAATGGGTGCGTTCTGAGTCCTGACAAGGCAGACTCCTGGACCTTGGAAACAGATCTGTTAAGCTGGGGTAGGATTTGGGGAGGAGGGGGCCGGACTGCGCGGACTGGCGTGTCAGGATGTTAAACAAAGCAGTGACGAAGATGACTGCCAATCCTCAATACCATGCTATGCAGGTTTGAAAGATCTGGGGATTGAGCAAGGGCAAAATTGACGCGAATGGGGAAATTAGGGATGCCCAGGAATCTCCGGGGAACCTAACGGCGCGCAATGCCTGGCCTGTTCTGTTCTTAAGCTAGCTGATGTTCGGGCATGCCACACAGATGTAATGCAAGCAGTCATGCCCATGCATTGATGCCATGTGCCAGCTAGGGGAGGGACAGCTTGCTTCCAGATTGGGTAATAGGGCTATTCATGTGGTGAGGCAGGAAAGGCAAGCGAGATGATATTCTCGGAAGGTCGAGAGAAATACGTTTCAACACTCGCTGTTCCTCGGGTGCGGAGAGCCGGGGCTGGGTAATCTTTGGCTTTGGCCTTCTCTCCAAAACATGGAACCATACCCAAACGTCATGTGGGGGGCACAATCGGATATTCCCCCCATGGGGTTAAACCTGGGGTCATCTCCGCATTGGAGAAGGAGGGCAGCTTTGCTTTGGCTGGGGCCAATTAAGCCATGGCGTCTTGAGACTAGCAGTAAGCTGCAGGCACGCCTCACTTCGAAATTCGCAATGCTGCTCTTCGGCTGGGTTGGCTGCTTTGAGGAAGTGCATCATAACCAAGCCAGGTAAATTTCCTGGCAAAAATGGCACGCTGAACTCCCCAGCGATAAGTCCAACGCCGGCAAACCGGTCACGAAAGCCGGACGTTGTTGGTTTGGTCGTCTATGCAACCTCGTTTAGTACCGTCGGAAAGGCTGATATGTCCGTTTGGATTGGGACTTCCCTGGTTCCCCGTGGAAGGGCGCTAGCTTTTTGGGGGCCTTCGCAGTGATCCGACCCTGGTTCTAGTGGATGTTTCCAGGACATTTGCAAAGTCCAATGACCATTGAAACGGGCGAGAGCAGTATGTTGATGAGCGATGCGAGGAAACTGGCAGGTGGAAGGTGGCTGGTGTTGAGGGTCTATGCTGTGCTGAATGACCCTCTGGTACGTAGTTCTTGGGACGAAACAGCGTTGTATGTATTTGCCGAGTCTGGCATCCCGACTGTACTGAGGTTTGTCGATCATAGTACCTTGTCAGATTAGGCTTGTCTGCGGTGTGTTATTATTAGATTGTAATGTGGAAGGACTGGTGCAACGCTCCCCTCCTCTGAAAACACGCTATAAAGACAGGGTGGACAGCAAAGCACAAACCCACAGATAAGGGGCAGATTGAGATTGGTGGTTTTGCTTGAGCACCGTTTGGAGGATGAGGTCGTGTGCTTGCCTCATCGACCATTCTTCCTTCTCTCGCGTATCGATGTGCTAGTAGTCGACGACGGCGTTCACATCTGGCAATCCTGGTTGCGACATTACAGTGCCATCGCCGCGAGCTTAGACGTTTTGCATACGGAGCAGACGGGAAAAGACGATGACACGGTATGGCCACCGGGTGGCTGAACTTTTTCAAATACTCATCTGAGCTTAACCAAGTTGCGTCAGAAGAAACAGCAGAAAACTGCTGTCAAGGCATTGTTCGACTGTTTTGCCAGCAACTGCTGAGTCGACAAGCTATGTCCAGCTCCGTTAGCCACGAAGACACCATTTGTTTTGTGTCGACATTGTTGCCGTAGCGTGGGGGCCAATATTCAAATACTGAGGTCTGAGTTGGCTGAACCAAAGTTTTCCGTCTTGGTGGCACTTGTAAAGACTTGTCGTCTTCCAATCACAAGATTCAACGTCCTCATGCTTTCTCGTATGTCGCAGTTTGGACCATGCCCATCGTCAGATACCTGCCCTTTTCTCAAGGACGAAACGCGGGGTTTCTGCGCTAGGGATTCGTACAAAACATGTGTCTGGTCATTGTGACAACAGTCAGGCGGCTTCAAAGGGTCAAGTTGGTTGGATATTTGAATAGTTGTTCGACTGAGTGCTGTCCTTTGGAAGTCGACAAGCTTGGCGAACATGTAATGAGCCACTGCTCGCAGCTGCAATACGACGGCATCTGGAGCCTCAGATACGTCTACACTCGACTGAGCTGCCTTTGCGTCCCTGTCTTGGTCATGAGGCAAAGTCCAGGAATGATGGTCTGCGTCGTCGTTTGTTAATAGTGCGACATGATTTACGAGCTTCCCAAGAGGAACACATGGTGTTGTATCGACCGAGGATCATGTGAAGCTCGCAATCGCTCCTTCCCCACCCATAGAATGTTGTTTGCTTCGACATCTGCAGGCAGGTGCGTCCCATCCATCGTACTCAAAGAAACTCAAACTCAATTCCATTTGGACGGTGGAACATTTTGCGCTTCTCCTGAATTTATCAGAGCCACGTTGTCACAATCGCATCATCATCAGGTAGTTATTGAACCTTCAGCACGGCACCATCTCATATCAGTTCACAGTCCACGATGCTCGACTTGCATTCATCCCTCATGTGATGGTACAAGGTCCGTGTATGCATGCTTCGAATACCGACGCCAAACAATCAGACAAAATACAACCCCAAAGTCATAGCCCCAACCCCCCGCATGGCATGGCATGGCATAGAATCGCAAGGCACGGCATTCTGGCTAAAGTAACTAATAATAATTACCATGCATCGCAACTGCACTCCACCTTGATTTCCAAATAGCCGACATCAAATAGATTTGTGTACGAGCGGAAACACCGGTGTGGTGTTTGAACCATCTTCGTGTGTTGGGAGAAACCCAAGCTTGGGAGGTTGTCACTCTCCAAAGGTGTAGACACATCGTCGGACTATGTACTTGCCACGACCTTGGTCCAAGAATACGAACATCGCCTCCGGCAGAGCAGTTTCACCGTACGTTGCACATCATACCATCATCGTCATCGTCGGTAACCACCATCATCCGTAAATTCAACGAACTATGGGTGTGGTCTCATATGCCCTTTAGTCCATCCCATAGAGGTGGCATTCGACGGTCGAAATTCACAGTTTACGTGCCTCTCACTATCGCTAATCTTCAAGCCGCCGTCATATCTAGAGGGTGATCTGCCGAAATCGCTTCCGATAAAGCTATCACGTTTGTTGTTCTAGGTAAACGAAGGTCTCTCCCCATCGATCGACCTTGGGTGGTTATCCTCTACCCGAAACATTTCAGGAGCTTAGCTTCGATTGTTACCGCGGTGCTAGAATCAGGTGCATCGCCATCCAACTCAGTGACGTAGCACTACTGCAGCGCAACCCAATTTTACTAATCGTATAGATCAGTCTATGCTGCCAGCGTCAGACGGGCAGCAAGTCGTGACATTGAGGGTGGCAACTCGTGGCAGCTAAGCCAACACATTCTGGAGGAGAACGGCCATTGGTTTCGCAAACACATGGACGAAGTCTGTCCCAAAAGGTCCAAATCTAGACCTTTTGGCGGACGGTGCCGTACGCAAGTTTGTCAGGTTGCAATGTTACGTCTGACAACACTCATTTCTTATACTACTTTTATCGTGGGCAGAAAAGTTGTGTACTCGACATTCCATGAGTTCTTCATAACCATCCGACACAGATCCCTATCCAAATACATTATTGCAAGCTTTTCTCCTTGAATCGCAACTTAAATGGAGACCAGGCTTCCTTTATGCGACACACTATTATCCCAGATACAGATCTATAATCAAACCCATTAATTATCCTTGCAGAGAATATCCAACCTCACCACTCTCACTGCCCAACTTTACCAGCCTGGCACGCATTTCTTCAGCACGCTGTCTCTCGTTGTCACTCAGCTTCGAAAAATCAACTTTGTCGACATAACTGCCGATGCCATGCTGGAGAACATTACGAGCGCGGAGCTTGCTGCCACCAGAGTGGCCGACAGAACCGTGCAGGGTGACGCGGTCCTTCTTGGAGTCATAGACGCCGCGGTGCAGGATATTGTTATTGTAGAAGGCAATATCTCCAGGCCCCAGCTTGACCACAATCTGCTCAGGCAGAACCTTCTCAAACGGATCAGCGTTCCTCTCGGTATCAGTGCGAGGACGCTTGTGGGATCCAGGGACCAGAACGAGAGACTCATCTTCCCAAAGAGCAAAGTTGTATTGCGCGTGAAAGCCAGGGCGGCCGAGACGCTCCATCTCCTCCTCAGCTGAAGCCTCGGCGGGGATATCATCTCGGTGCCACCTGAGCTCGAAGTCGCCATCGGGACGGACAAGCATGTTGAAAAGCTCCATGACAAGCTCATCATCATTGCACTGCAGCAGCTCTCGGACGATGCTCAAGATTTCCTCAGAGAAGTACTGGCGAGTGAAGACCTCATGGCCTGGAAGATCAGGGTTCATGAGATGCTGAACACCCCAGATCCCCTTTTCGGGAGAGAAGGTCCACGGGGGAAATTGTTTACCAACGGTACGGATGTGTGGCCATTGTCCTGATCTTCCAAGCTTCTCAACCTTGAGGCTGGCTTCACGGAGTTCCTCAAGCTTCTGGCCACTAACAATTCCCCGGACGACAACGAACCCATCCCTTTCCAAGTCGGCGAGGTGGCCGGATGACTTCTGGGCAGGCATGTTGGCAAGATATGTAGGCTTTGATTGACGATAGTGTATTGAGGATTCTGGTCGTGGTGAACGCGGGGACGGTAAAGGAATACTAGATTACAAAGATGTTGTGGGGTCTGGTTGATTCTAGAGAGAGAAAGCTCTTGGGTTTTGTGAGGTTCGGTGGGTGTGGGAGAGGAGAAACTGATATATATTACGGGGAAGGGGGCGAGTAGATCAGACGATGTTGGATATTATTCCATCTCTGCCCCAGACGACGACAACCAGACCCGGATTTCCGTCACGACCCGACGGGAGCCACTTGGAGTTTGCCGCCTCGACAACCTTTTCGTCGCATGTAGTTCAACGGCTACGACACTGTGGTTCTTCTTGTCTCCACTGCAAGAGGAACCGTGATGCTGCGTGACGACAACTTCCAAAAAGGGTGTCGAGCATGGCCCAAACGAGCCTTTTTGGCCACTTCATCATGTCCGTTCAGGCTCTCCGTTGCCGCGAGCCTCCTTGGTTGACACACAGTCAAGCCGCAGCAGAGTCATGGAGCATCTCCACACAGTGGCTAGCTGTGTAAGTTGTTTCGGCGTAACGTATCATCCAAACCAGAGACCAACAATATCTCCACATTCTGGCGCTCTCTCCTCCGTATTTCCCCTACATATGTACCTCCACAGAAAGTCGACGGCAAATAGCAGCTAAGCTTTGGGGGCATTAGTGTGGCACTCTCCGGGGCATACACACTGTGACTTGCGGCTGACTTTGATTGACCAAGACGCCCAGTCAATAAGCTTGTGTCATGGAAATGGCCATGTGATGATATGTTATTCTTTCCACTTCTCGCTTCCAATTACTTCAATTTGCGTGGTCTTTAAGGAGTATTTTGATTATTGGTATTATTTGATCCAAGCAGACGTCCGATTGACCAACATCGTCAGCAAAAAAGCTGTATCTAAGACCTCCTGCCACAACCTCCAAGCTACACTGGACAACCAACTACAACATATTCAACTACAATCTTCAGCACGCCACCGTACTACAAACCCCTTGACAGTCTTTTGAACGTCCAAATCCCCCGGATCTCCTTCAAAGAGGGGCTTCTCCAACTTCCTTTCCGAGACCTGCTCCACCTCGAGACCCGCGTTCCGAGCAACATCAAAGAAGCCCATGTCTAGATCTCGCTTCCACGGCCGGTAAGACGTGAAAAAGACGTAGGCGGCGCTATCTCGTGAAGCACGCATAGTTTCCTTGATAGTCTTGACCAGAGCCCCATGCTCTGCATGTCGAAACAGCAAATCCGCGAGGACTAACACGTCAAACCGTTGTTGCATCCCGTCGCCCGTCGCCTTCTGTGACGTATTACCCTTTTCGGTTTCTTTCTCGTCATTTTTTTGATGTTGATGCTCCTTGGTATCAGAAGCAGGTGTAAGCCTGGCAAGCAGTGGCTCAGGGTCGCCGCCCCAGACAAAGCCAACGGCATCAATGATTTGCTCAATACGTCCCTCTGGCTTGACTGTTCCGTTACATTCATCAATGTTCTTTTGCATGTTGGCCACCAGATCGGGATCCGGGAAATCCGTCATGACAACCTTCTTGGCTCCCAGGATGCCGGCAACCAACGATGGCAGGCCGGCTGCTGCACCCAGCTCTAGAACCGACTTGCCCTCAACTCTAGAAGGGTCTTCCTCGAAGTAATCTGATATGAACTTTGCTCCATTCCACAGATGATGTGCCTCTGTAGGACTGTGCCCAACCAAATGCAAAGTCACTTGCTTTCCGCTCTGCATGGTGAATACCTGCTTCGTAGGCGGTGGTGAAGGTGGATAGTAGTCTTCGGGGTCTTCCATGAGACCCCCCGTGCCGTAGGCGTCATCTTCCTCCATTGCCGCTCAAATCAGAAGGCAACCGACGCCAACCAGTAAGTTGAAGGTGTTTTTCAAAAATCTTGATGCAAACCCGGACCGCAGTGCCGTGGCCGACGTCTTACACGGTCCAATCTCTCTCCCACGATGTGACACGGCACAGCGTGAGGAAAAATATCCCGACAAAAAAGTAATGTGATGTGATGTGCGTTCTGCGTTTTTTTCCTTTGTACAAGGGTCTCCCTGCACAGTAGATCGCACCAATGTCTGGCACGCAACCTACGCCTGCGTAACCCTTGCTGCCGAGAGCCACAAAGACGCAATGAAACCTTGAGTCTTTAGCCAAGCCTACGCCGTAACTACCCCTGCGTGGGAATTGTGTGCCGAACGGGGTATCAAAGTTGAATGTGTTGCTGCCTTCTCGTCACCAATAAATTACTTTGTGTCAAAAAAACCTTGCATGGATGATAGTGAAAGATTTTGGTTTGTAGAGTGGAGTTCTAGATCAGCCAAGACTAGCCTTTTTGCGAACTTTTCCCACTCCTCTGCCTTGCTGGGCAATGGAACATTACCTTTCGGCAAGGCCCTTTATTTATCAGATTGGAACCATTAACGTGAGTGTGATTGGCGCGGTTATCAGAACGTGGTACCCGATGATAAACTGGATCTTTCAACGACTCCGTTCTATGCATTTTTGCTTTCGATACCGACCACAATTTGATTGGGGCTGGACTGAAATCTTGTTGCGCTCCATTGACAGCCCCAGATTCGAGGTCTCGTGTTGAGTAATTCGTGACCCGTGGGTTTTTCACTTCGCTTCGGTGTACGTTATACGTCGGCTGTGGTTGGAATGGCACAATGCCATGTGTTCGATGCTCTGGGCGAAGCGAGACTGATCTGGTTGGCGATGAAATGTTGCACTCTCTCAATATTGGACTTGGCGATCTGTTTTTGAGACAATAGCACGTTACAGGCGGAAAGGGAACCGAAAACTGCCGATGAGGCCGGAAGGACGGTCCGGAATGCTTCTCAGGTTTGATGGATATGATACGGCAAGTCCACCAGACTGGTAAATGGGGTAGAATTGGTCTTCTGCATACAACATCAATGCAGTCGGAATGACTGGCGGCATGGCACAAACTTGAAGCCAGAAAATCGATGACAAGTTCGTTGGTGTGAAAGTGCAAAGTGAAAAGCTGTTGGAGCTTGATGATGCAACAGAAACTCGTGAAGCGTCTACTTGCATCTGATCTCTAGAAGGATGACACGGCCCATTATCCCAAGGAGCTGGTGCAAAGAACCTGATATACCAAGACGATTAGAAAGCCAAAGACACTGCCTTCATGGCCCCGAATCCGCAATAACACCACATAGGGTCCTCATTATCACCTAATCACATCAAGTTGAACATCAGTCCCTTAGACAAGCTCTTTCAGTCCTCAGCATAAAGTCTAGCGGAGAAACAGGCTATCGTTTCGCCAGGCACGCCAACATTGACCAATCACAAGTACAAGAGAAAGACTACAACATATCCAACATATCCTTGAGGCAACACCCTGACCAGCACCATACAGCATGGATCGGAATCATTGTCTTCTGTAGAAATATTCATCTTGCAAACTTACACCGTATCTCAAAGTACATAGTAACAACACATCGCTCGCATAAACACCAAACACCATCTTCCAAAGATATCCAATGCTCATCAACCAACTATCACGCACCCTTATCCAAACCTTTGTTTCGCCAACTCTCTCAGCATACTAACCGTGCCCTCCTCTCTCTCCTGCCACGCCCTCCTCCTCTCCTCCATCTCCTCCCTCCTCGCCCTCTCAAACTCCTCTCTCCTCACCTGTCGTTCTGACTTGCGCTTCTGCTCCTTCTCCTTCATTCTCTTATACTCTTCCAGCTCATCGCCTCCGCCCATGATCTCCTTCTCATCACCAGCTTCCATCCCCGGACTCTTGTCCCTAAATTGCTTCATCTTATCATTCACCTCCTTCTTCTTTTCGAGCCGGCGCTCCCGGGTACCTGCTTCCGCCCGCGGCGCCAGCTCCTCCAGACGCTCCTTTTGAACAGCTCTATCCGCCTTGCGGGCCAGTCGTAACTCCTCGCGGTCCGCGTGCCTCTGCTCTTCGACGAGCTCGTTTCGTAACGACAGGTCCTGGAATGTCGCGGCCTTTGCACCTATTTGACGGCGAGGATCAGATGACGGAAGAGTCGGTCCGTAGTCATCGCCATCACTATCCCCAGCTAGTGGTGCCGCATCTCGTTTCGTAGAAATCTCCCTCTCGGGCTCTTCTTTTGGCTCGTCCCTTGGCTCGTCCGGCCTTGAACTCTCAGCCGCACATTTCGCAAACATCTCCGGGTCGTACCACCCCTCTGCAAGTTCATTCCTATTCCATTTCCCCACAAAGCTCTTCCACCGCCCCTTGATCTCCCGCTCATCCATGTCCTCGATGTACCTCTGCTTCTGGAGATCCAGATAATAAGCGAATAGCGGCTCAAACGTGCGATAGTCTGACTTTGAGAGCGTCCGTGCCGAGAACGGCAACGTCACAGGACCGGCAGTAGCCTCCGACGTATGACGAGACCGGTTGTGCTCACGACGATGATGGTGACTGTGAGGCCTGTGCGTGCGGTATGACTCTCCGTCTGGGGAGGCGCTCCGGCGTTCTTCGGTTGTGAGTGCCTCCGATCTCCTGTTTGGAGATCGCTCCCTCACGCGGGATGATTTATAGTCCTTTGATGCGTTTCCATGGCGATCGTCGTGATGGCGCGACTCACGATCTGGATGCGTGTGATGGGACCAATCTTCTGCACGCGACTTGGGCATGGTTGCTGCTAGGTTCCCTTACGGGTGTCCCTATGTGTATTCCAATCTTTGGTACTAGGTAAATGGGCTTGGCTTCATGTCAGGTCCTTCGCTTCAATTCTGAGTGAGTGATGGACGATGAGACCGATGATGTGAAGTTGAATCTTTGAACATGGCAAAAAATTGACCCACTTTTTGGTCATGGCGGCGCTCGCGTACAGACTGATTCCCCAGATGATCTCCAACTATTCAGTCGCCTGATGCGTATTACCATCTTCTTTGTGGCGCGGAGATCTAATGTTTTGCTTGAAGTTTAGAATGTGATGCCACTTAATACATCAGGGCCTCATGCACTACAACATGCCAATGTGCTGTTGTGCGACCCTAGCAGAGACATCAACATTACCACATTTAGATTGTGGCTTTGGCAAACTCTCACGACCATGGATGAAACGAACTCGTACCTAATTCCGTACATCCATGTCTCCAGCGCTTCATGCACGAGGATAGCAGTTCTGAATGAAAGTTGAAGGTGAGCGGATTTTGTTCCTTTCATTCGCTCGCGGGCCGGCTAACCAAAAGAGCCAGCATTCTCTGGAGCGCACAGTTCAGTGTTCTCGGGTATCTACAAACATTATCGGGCATTCATAAACCTCATGCCCTTTCCTCAATTATTGCATAAGAATGTGCAATACGCCGTCCATCCATGCCAGATGCCCCCAAAAATGTTTCCAAAAAGCAACATTCGTCCACGATAAATCATATGTACCGTACCTCCTACAACATTGATCATGTACTTATATATACTCGCGTTTTGTTTGTTAGGCGTTGGGGCCCTCGGTACTTGGCGCCGGCTCCAAGTTATTATGAATAGTACACCCAATGCACTGACAGTCGTCGCCGCAGAGACAGCTTGACGTCTCTCCAGCGCAGGTATCGCCAAACGGATAGCTGACGAAAAAGAAATCGCTGGCGGAGAGTGCCTGCTCCTCGCTCATTGCAGACGCACCGTCAGAAGGAGTCTGAGGTGCCGTAGGCGACCAAGTCCCGTCGCCGGTGGACTTAATAGGCGTTGTGTTTCCGTTCGAGGTGGTCCTGACCGATTCGTCGGTTTCGCCATTGGTACCATTTACCCCGTTGGTTTGGCCGTTTGGATGAGGTCCATTGCTGTTTGTATGTGCGTGCGACTTTTGCGTCTCCTCCATCATGGATGACCAGGCCGAGCGTACGTAGTTCTGAGTTGCTTCATTGTAAGGATGGGCAGCGCAACCGACACACTGGCAAGCGTCACCACATGTGCATTGATGTGACGTCCAGGCTGACCCGTTCGGAGTTGGCGGGGGTTGTTGCACCGGTACAGGTCCTCCCATAATAAACGGTTGGCTACTTCCCGGCTGACCGAAACTCATTGCAGCCATCAGCTGTCTCCACTGCTCAGGTTGAAGAGGTTGCATATAAGACCCGTAGTGCGGAGGATAGTTGAAGATGTTGGGCTGGGCATAGAAGGGATACATCCCATTCGCTATAGCCATGGGGTGTTGAAAATGCTGCATCATGATGCCATTGGGTGGGAAAGGAACACCAGGAGGAGGCATAATGCCTACTGCAGGCTTCTTTTCCTGGGCAGATGAGGATGGCGCAGACGAACAACAGCTCTTCGCCGCAGGTTCGGCCTCATCATTACCATTCACAGTCGGTGTTGGTGCAGTTGCCGGCACTGTAGAAGCATCACTTGGGCTTTTGACAGCACTATTGCCTCCGCAACAGCTTTTAGGAGCTTCCATTTCCGCTTCCGTTTCCGATTTGACAGAACCATTCGCCAAAGCTCCATTCTGACCGTTGCCAGGCGCTCTCAGCGAGCCCGAGGGGATCATAGGGGGAACCATTGCATATGGAAATACGGGAAACATTGCAGCTTCATTGTTGAAAGAGCCTTCGCGTGGCGTCATATTCATTGATCCATACAGCGGCATGCTCGACATGGGCGTGGGAGAGCCACTTGAAGTGCCCAATTGCTGCGAATTCACCCCGTTATAAGGCGGCATAATGTTGAGTTGGTTGGCATCCATCCTTTGGAGTCCGGTAATGTCGACAGACTGTTTCCTGCTCGGTCCTGCCTTTGCCCCTGACTTCTGGACTCGGAAGCCAGCGGTAGCAATCTTTGAAGGGCTAGGAGGTGTTGCCGCGCTGCTGCTAGATGCATCCTTTTCGGACTTATTTTCAGTTTCAACCGGATCTGACGTTCCACATCGACATTTTTGTTTCCTGGGAATAGCGGCAGTGACTGCCGCGCACGAACACGGTCGTGAGGATGGGTGCGGGCATGAACTAAGGGGGCGACCAGGTTTCCGTACCGGAACCATGAGCCGCTCATTCGCATGTGTGCATTTGGTCGAACGATGGCCGCGGATGCACGGCTCGCTATACGTACAGCGTTAGCTCTAGAAGGGCTGGGTTGGCCAAGGGGACGTTGTAGTCGTAGCGAGTTAACGGCTAGGAGTTGTTTCGAGTTGCATATACACTTACCAGGCCATCTTTTGCCCATTTATAAGAGGCATTGTAAATGTCGCTGATTGGTAAGAATGTTTCAGGGAATTTAAACTTTGCAAGTTGGCGAAAGCGTTAGGTTGTGACTCGTCTCCAAAGACGCCAGAGGCGGCCGGCGGGTAGCCGGTGACCGGGAGCCTATAAACTCTTGTGCGTCGAGTTGGAGTTGAAATGCGGCATAAAGTGAGATGACTGTGCTGCCACAATACACTGCATCTGTGATGGTGAGAGAACCGGCTTCCAACAACGCAAGTCTACCGGCTTGACCAAGGGCCAAAGCCAGGTCCAACACTCGGTGCACTTGTTTCGTGATGTGTCGTGGGGGGTCGTGAGATGGCCAAGTCCAAGGTGAGGTGAGACGCTACGGCGCAAGAGCCACACAAGGTGAAGTTGCGAGTAAGATTGACGACACGGGACGAAGACCAGTCGACCCGAGATAGACGAGACAGTGTTTCTCGGAGAAGAAAGATAGAATGGGGTCGTCGGGTTCAAACAGTGTCTCGTGGCTACGAAACTAAAACGTGACCGATGGTAGCAAATATCAACTGGTCTGGTGGGATGGCCGAGGAGCAGTAAAGAGGTGAGAGAGCAGAAAGCAATGAATTAGTCTGGTTGCTGTGATAGCGAGCCTTTCAGAGGGTCGCGCCACGTGCGGGGCAGTTGGACTGGCACTGGGACTTTCATGTCAGTGCTGGGGGCCCATTGGGTGTGTCGAGTCTGGTGTCGAGTCGGGTCGCAGCCAGATGGGCATAGAGGCAGGAGCGACTGACCAGTTGACAGTGTAGTGCCTGCCAGGCCCTTGTTAAAAATTGTGAAGTGACTGGAAGTCTGGTCTGGTCTGGTCTGCTGGCACTGGAAGTGGGACCTGCACATTCTAATCACTGTCATCACTGATCAGAACGAGACGTGCAGATGCGACCACCAGTTCATCTGCTTTCATGTTCCTTGTTTACATCCAGAAGTATCAATCAACACAGAAATCTCCCAGTTTTTAATCCTTGTCCCCTGTTTCCTCCGCCTGTCGAACCCGTTAACGAGTGCATTAGAGGCAGGCAACTTTTGCCAGAGGAGCCACCGCCACACACCAGACGTCTTCCGTCCCTCAACGCTCGATAGACGCCCACGCCCAACTTCCATAACCCAGCGTTTCGCCATCTTCATTCTTGTACATACTCCGTACTACCAGAACTTTTGAAACACCCGCCCTTCTCAGCCTTTGACTTTGTTGCCAGGATGCTGGAGAGGCTGGAACTGGAGTGGGCTCAACTCAACTGGGGCTCGGTGAGGGCTCGAGCTCTTCATCTATCTCTCGATGTTTCCTGTTCGACCCTTCAGCTCCGATGAGCACAGACCGACCAAATGCCTCAAACCTGACCTGCTATATCATTAGTGAGCAGCACATGGCACGATTTGGTGTTGTATTTCACCATCGACACATACAGCACTGTAGCAACGAGCTGGAATTGCTGTCCTCCATATATTGCTTTCACATCACAAGTCCTGCAAGCCCTTTCATTACTAGCGCTTCGCCCCCACCATGAAACAACATCCAGTTGCGATTCTTTATTACCGACCAGCCTGCCTACCCACATATCACATCCTAAATGGCAAGGATGCCGATGTCCAACCAGGTTGTGATAACCGGCCCTTTGCTACATTGGCCGATTCTGTCATGTACATCGGCAATATGCTTTATCAGACCCGGACACAGAGCTTTTTGGCGTCAGGATGGTGTGCTCCTTGCAGCATGATTGACGGCGTTGTAACCCATGGTACCACATCTTGGCAAGTATTGGGCCAAACGGCTTGGACGTGAGTCTGTCCAATTCAGAACAACTGGATTTACAATTGCAAGCCCAACTACCGCTCAAGAAGTCGACAATAACTACAAACAATGGACCTACAAACTCCCTACTCCAAGGCCAGCACAGAAAACGCCATCGAATGCTTTGAGAAACTCAACGTTGTGCCTGTGATGGATGGCCAGCCAACTTGGATCAAGTATCTGGCCCTCAGCTCGACTAATAACAATGATATCCGACAGAAACCAAGCCAGGAATCTATCCCGAAGAAGGAAACTCCATCCCTTTCATCTAACCTCCTCAGCAAAACGGCCAACAACCGATCCTCTTTACTCGTTTTCCTTCTTCATAGGTTGAGTCAAGGAGCAGGATGGCCAGGGCTCCAAAGTGAGCAAGTTTCTATTGGACCACTGGTTTCAGGTCAACCCGAGAGCCGCGCCAAAAATGTCTGGTGCCGCCTGGCGGAGCCACACCCACCTGAACCGGACATCGATGTCCACTTACTGTGAGCCAGCTGAGACGTTCTTAAAGTAGGCAGCTATTTGCTATTGCCGTTCTGGCTGAAGCCCATCGTTCAAATATGTACGAAAAGTACTGTACTGTATGTGTTTTGACTTTACGTCACTTTGCCAGGGAACAGGTACCCGAGCGTCTACAGCGGCACTCCGCTAAATACACTCGTGGGACGGTGTACAATCAACTGATTCAACAGCAAACATCCCGCCATGGCACCACATCAAAAATTGGCTTCCACATGTACTTGGCCATTTACCCATGTCACGTCTGTGAGCCAATATCACTCCAGATATTTTGTACGACCCCTGGAGCCTCATTCCGTCACCCGGAGCTCACGCTTGTTTCTTGTCACGACATTCTGGCACTGGATTAGACCAGATCTACATGGAAGACGCTAAAAAAAGAAATGAGACAATCAAAGCACGGCATGTGAGCCCTTGGAATCGGATCACACTTCTAGAACGAACCCTAAGATCAAATGAAACCTCTCATATTTCATGGCATCACTTTCGTCGTCGTTAATATACATAAATGATAAGTCCCATCATCTCATTTCTGTTGGGTTTCTCTTGGCCCATATACTTCATTCTGGCTTCATTACACCCCAACCGATGACCGGATAACCCGCGCTCGACCTTTCTCGTACAACTTCCCGAGAAACCATGATCAACGATCCATAGCTAACGGATACGGTTCCTCATTTTTCGGTGCCAGAATCGTCCGAGTCGGCAAACATATCCACAGCACGCAGTCGCTTCCGTTGTTGGCTTCGGCCCGCAGACTCTTGGCCGCCTTCGGCGCCCGCCCGTTCATCTTCGTCCCGGCTCTTTGTTTGGGGTGGTGCCGCTTCTGTTTGGGCGCCATCCCCGTCTTGCTCCATGAATTCTGTTTCCAACTCGTCTTCGTCGATAGGCTCCCCTGCGACGTCGTCTTCCTCTATCGGTTCTCCTTCTACGTCTTCGTCATCAATAGGTTCACCCATCACATCATCCTCATCCAGAGGCTCTCCGTCGACATCATCTTGAGCAGCAGGGTTATGCACACCATCAGCTGCTGCGGCTGTGGCGCTTGTATCGCTCTTTGCGGCTGGCAGGGCATCAACAACCTTCCACTTGCTCCGAAATGACGACTCCTCAGCTTTGTCTTCGGCTTTGAGCGACGGTGGAGACTCGAACGTTCGAACAAATAGTTCCTGCGACTCGGCTGGAAATACGCACCACCCTTCCCACAGATTGAGGACCAGGTTGATGCTTCTCTTCCACTTTTCTGCACGAAGCCGCCCCCACCCGAGCTTCTCTGCCATCATGCCTAACCGTTCAAAGACCTTTCGCTCTCGAAGCGCCGTCTCGAAGAGCTGTCGAAAACGCCAGGCGTGTCGAACTCCGCTCGTCGACGACGAAGAAAGAACATCGCTAACGACGTATAGTGCCACCAAACTCGCGCCACTCGTATCCAAGCCATCATTCGCTGTTGCTTCATCCGTGGATGTTGTCGGATTATTTGGCTTTGTTTCATGTTTCTTCTCGGGGTTGGCGCCCGTCAACGAAAGCGGCTTCTCGACATTGGCGACAATCATGTCCACGACCTCATCTGCACCACGGCTAGCATGTGTGATGGCAAACGTTGTAACTCGGGCAATATCTCCCTTTCGCAACTTGCCCAGCGTAGTCGGTAGTCGCGCCAGGAGATGGACGAGTTTTGCTTTGTCCAGGGGACTCAAAAACCTCTTTTCCATCTCGGCGACATTGTTGTCGCCCGTAGCGTCATCCATGTCTTCGTCGTCTGACGAGTTGTACTCTGGATCTGACACAAATTCATCCAGAGAGGTTGTGTACTCGAAGACCAAGTTCTTCTCTGGTGATTTCCATGCATCCCCACCGTCAAACAATGGAACATATTTTCCTTTGACCTGGTTGAACTCTGAACCCGTCACGACCTGCCAGAGTCTCCACCTGTACCAGATACCACCTTCACTTCTAGCATCCCATATCCAGGCCCATCTTTCTTCGCGCTGGACATCCGGTCGTGACATAAGTAGCGCCTCAAACTGGGGACCGTATTCCAAAACTCCTTCAATCGTCTTGTTTATCAGTTGTATGGTCCGTACATCTTGTGGCGGCCGTACAGGCACATGTAGCAGTTGGCTTCTATTGACGCCAACCCCAACCTGCCCATACGACGATGGTGGTGCAAAACCACGATGGAAACCTTGCTGGTGATGGCTAGGTTTGTCTCGACCTCCAGGTTGTTCTACGGGCTTCGCTCCAAAGGGATGAGCACCAGATGATGAGGATGTCAGACTTGGGAGATTGGCCGATGCTGCCACGGCGGAGGATAAGTGTCTATGTAAAGACAAGTAATACCCATAGCCAAGATATCGGTTCTGTAACGTGCTCACAGCCGTATCCATTTCGTTGGCCGGCGTCTCTTGCGAAAGAGTAACAATAGCAATCGTACACTTTCTTTCCGAGCCACCTGGGCCAGAAGGAGCAGGCGGTTGGATCTTGACATTCTCAACATTAAGAGTATCCGGTATCAGCGCCTTCACCACAGCAGGTGACGTGCCAGGAGGCAAGTTTGTAAGTCGAAGAGTAGGTTTCGACGTCGCTTTTTCTTCCGCCCGATCCCTCGAATCTCCCATATCTTCCTCATCGCTGGCGTTGAAAGCCTTGGCAACTGAAGTCGTCGCAGCGGACCCAGATTCCGGTTCCTCAAATCCCAGCAATCCCGCTCGGTCCCTCGACCCGCCCTTGAAATCATTGAAAGACCTCTTCTTTGTGAAAGCTGAGGGTGATGGTCCCAGACTCCCAGGACCGCTCTTCAGTCCCGAAGAAACAAAGTGTCTCCTGGAGGCGCCGTGTCCCGGTGGTGGCCCTCCTCCAAAACCTGGCTTCCCTCGAGAAGGACCGCCGAAGCTGCTAGGCGCGGCCGCATCCCGCCTGTCGTCGTCATCGTCGCGGTCGAAGCTCTTTACGAAGTCGGCGTATACGGCGGCAGTTTCGGCAGCTTCGCGCTTGCGCTTGGCTTCTGCTTCAGCTTTTTGCCGTTCAAAGGCGGATTGCTTCGTCGGTTTTTGGAGCTTCGCCTCCACGTCTGGGAAGGTGGGGTGGCCCTTTCCGGATGACATTATGTTGGGTGCGGTTTGTTGCGGTCGTCAACTCATTGTCGGATGCTGAGAGTGTTGTCGTGTAAAATAATGGTCAGTTTGGCAGGGTAGTCGAAGTGGTGTGTGGTGATGGGAGCTCACCTCATTGACCTAGGAAGCTGCCCCGCTATCTGCATATCTGTACAAATCATCGTCCAACCTCAACCTCATTTCCTCTGTACGCGTCTACGCGTTGCCAACGCTATTTGCCTCCCGAAATATCTTCCTTCTGCTTCTATTCCGTGCGCGTATCCAACAATAATAGCAAGGTAATTCATCTTTTGCAAAAGCTATGACCATCGCGCTAGTTCGCCCACACAGTGTATCACACTGCAACAAATGTGCTCCCTGTCCAACGCATCAGCGAAGATTTCTCCCCAGCTTTCGTGTCATGGCTATATTTCCTGTATTGCTGTGAAGATCTATCAATTCGCCGACACTGATTCACTGGTAATTCTACAGCTTCGCCACATTAACAGCAGACTCCTTCCGCAGCTCCTCCGCCAACACCATCCCCGGATCTCCCCCACGACTCCCATCCATCGTAATAAGACCCTTAAATATACCATTCGTTTCCCTTCCAACGGTATCATCCTCAATATCCTTCCATCTCCATTTATCGCCCAGCGCCCCGCCCTTACCCAACATACAGTCCAGCACTTTATCACCCAGCAGCGGCAGAAACTTGTATCCATGTCCACTATCTCCTGTAGCAATGAACAAGCCCTTCCACCCAGGATGCCAGTCCACCAGCCAATCGCCATCCTTCGTATCAGAATACCAGCACAGCCTAGTCCCCTTCCAAGGTCTCTTCTCAAGACCCTTGATGGGAGACAGCTTGGCGAGGCCGCGACGCAGATCGGCATCTGCCTCGTGTGGAAGTCGAGCAAGGCCACCATCTCGACTAGTTGATGGTCTCGATGTGACAAAAGGTTTGCGCTCTAAATACGGTGATGGAGGCAACGCATTGTGGACAGTGACGGGGTTGAGGTATCCGAAGCTGTGGCGGGCAACTTTTAGGATCTTTTCTTGCGGTGGGATGATGAACAGTCCGGATGAAAGGTTTAAAACCACCGGCTGCTTTGAAAGAATGGCAAGCTCTTCATCACTGATATCAATATAACCCAGCACATGACCCGTCGCCTCGACCCGTCCTCTCAGATCAACAAGAGACCCCGTCCATGCTCCCGCGGCAACTAGAACAACATCCCCAGTGAGAAGTCTACCATCCGCCAACTTCGCACCAGTGACCCTATCCCCCTCATTTGCCAGATAATCCACCTTTGCTTTCACAAACGTCACCCGTCCCGTTGCCTTCACCCGCTCGTACAACCATTTCATGCCTCGCCCAGCGTTCGCCCACCCAGACAGTGTATTCAGATAGCCCCAATCACCAGGGTACGTATCGGTGCCCAGGCAATCATTCAAAGCCTGGGTATCATCCAGAGTCTTTATCCTGTCTGCCGGATATCCGTCCCTGGCAGCAACCTCAACGCAGTTCTTCCAGCTCTCCTTGGTGTAGTACATTCCGGACTTTGTGCCCACCTTGAGTTCCTTGGGGTTATACGCCGTCAGAACGAAGCCTGATTCTGTGTATCGGCCTTGGCCCCCTAGATCATCGTCCCCTTGCTTCCGCCATTCTTTCTGTGCTTCCGTCGCTAGCGCGGTGTAGTGAGGGTCAGCGTAGTCGGCTCTTATGATTCTCGATGAGTCGACACTGGCGCAGTCATCTGGAGGGAATTCGCCGCTGGCGGTGTCGTCGACAATCGTGATTGAGGTTTTGGCAAACTGTGGTCTCTTTGTGAGTGCCCAGGCGGTGCTGAGGCCGAAGACACCAGAGCCGATGATGAGGACTGAAGACGGCGTCGCTTCCATTGGTTTTAATGTCGGTTTTAATAGAATCAGCTGAGTTCCCAACGTGCTGCGGAAGTCTCCAAGGCTACGAAAAACAAATCAAGAACGAAGAAACATCTATATCCTTTAGTTATGGAGTGGGTTGTGTCGGCACAAGAGGGGGATCAAATAGTCTGGTGATGCCAAGTGGGGAGGTGAACGCCGATTATCGGGACCAGTTGAGTCGGGTCATCACCCCAACGAGCATGGATCTATCGCCACAGCCATAAAGACATGATTTTCCGGTTTGATTTAAGAAAGAGACCATGCCCAACGCAGATACTTCTGCCAATACGCCAAAATGATGGGCTCAATATCCGAAGACTTGAAGAACAGAAAGGCGGCTTAGCCTTGTCTCCGAACGAGCTAAGACAGCAACTACAAGCCTCAGTGCCCTATCAATTCATCGTTCTATGTTAGATGAGATAGTGTTCGTAGTCAATATGCGTCAAAGTATCAATAGATAGCTAACCACATGGGTCTACGATGTTGGGTTGTTATAATGTGTCTCTTTCTCTCCGCAAGAATCGGCACAGTATGGACTCTAGTGTCTTGCTGAAAGCCATAAAATCTTGTTCACTCTGTGAGCATCAAGCTTCCCTTTCACGGCGGTCGAAATGTCACTGGTACAGGCGCAGGATGGGTTTCCGGGGACAAAAATGCATTGCTACCTAAGACTGAGAAACACGATCATGATGCCACATCATGTATGGGTTTCCTGGCAGTTTTGCTGTGGCTGCTATAATGCCCAAAATAGGCCGAGAGCTTGCCCTGTCCGCCATTTCCTCAGCATGCAAAATGCAAGCTGGATTTTTCTCAAAAGCATCTCTCACTGGCAAGACTAATAATGTCGAATTCCAGTGATCTTCCTCCACCAACTTTTCACCAACTTGACCTTCCTCCTGAAAGCATTAAAGTGATTGTTTGGGAGGTGGACCAGCCCAAAACACACCACGAGCAATCTATATGGTGTCGCGGGATGAGTAGTCTTGATCTTTTTGCCCTGAACCAATACCGTCGCACGGAAAATAAAAAAAAGTAAAAACAAATAAACCCCTCCCCCTAATTGAACCTTTTGCCAACGCCAATGCAATGCTTAATCAAATGATACAGTCGCAACTCCCTATTACTTGATTGTGGCCTATCGAGTTCATGGAGCGTCTTGAGAGAGGTAAAGCAATCATGGTATCATGACCAATGGTCTAGTCGTACATGCGGGAAAATAAACGGTGTTGGTACACCAGGTAGGTGAGAGCCACCTGGCCAACCCGATGCGTCTAAACTTTTCGGAAGTCTGCAATGTCCAATTAGTACATTGCAATACAAGGCGATACTTGTAAAAAAAGGACCAAAACGTACCTTGCAACACTGGGTAGATCATCTCGAAAGCCTGGTAGATCTCCTCTCTGACCTTCGCACCAGTCAAGACGATCTTGCCGCTGACGAAGATGAGGAGCACAATCTTGGGCTTGATCATGCGGTAGATGAGACCAGGGAACAACTCGGGTTCGTAAGAACTGAAGTTGTGATGGCGAGAGGCCAAACCTTCCAAGCGGATAGGGAACTTGATGTCGCAGGAGCCGACAATGTTCTGAATTTTGAAATCGGTGAATTTGGCATTGAAGCCAAGCTTCTGGATGATACGAGCATACTTTCTTGAAGCAAGCTTGGAATCGTCCTCCGATTTGGCACCAGTAACGACCATTTTACCGCTTGCGAAGATTAGAGCCGTGGTCTTGGGCTCACGAATACGCATGATGACAGCAGCGAAACGCTTTGGTGTTCATGTTAGCATCTGATGAACTGTAGGACACAAATCTAGGTCAAGCCAGAATGTACCTTTGGATTATATTCCGCGTTTCGAGCATGCAGGGCAATCGTCTTGAGGTCCAGACGGCAATCAAGATTGACCGTGGCCACGATGTTCCTTGAAAGTTGGACGATAAGCGTCACTGAGCCAAATAAACTCAATCATTCAAGAGTATACATACTGCAAAGTAGGAGTAATGCCACTGGGCCCTTGCGTGGCAGAAGGCGTCGCAGCAGGAGTCGCGGGAGTCACCCCATTTCCGTTGGCTGCCTGTTGGCCGTTGGCTCCCGGCCGTTGCATCGCATCACCATTGCTTGATGGTGGCGTCAACTCATTGGTAGCTCCGGGAAAGGACAGAGAGCCGGGCGCGGTAAAGGCCTTCGCCTGCGCGGCGTTGGACGGATGTGTCTGGATACCTTCCATGATGAGAAGTGATCGCGATCAGACACAAGAAACGGCTTGCGATGGAAGCGATGAGCAGATCTGCTCCTGATGTTAGTTCTTGAAGACCACATATTGAGACGAGAGGCAGCCGCCGAGGTTCATATATCATAGTTGCAGCAAGAGAGTGAAGGGAGGCCCAGTGAGAACCGGACTGGTTACACCCCTTTCTCGTTTGCCATTGCAACAGTGAATCATGAACTGAGCAGTCTGCAACTGGAAACAAAAAAATGGAAAGGTGAATCTTACCACTCGTGGGAGATGAACAAGTGAATGTCTCCCCTACAGAATGGTGCTCAGTTGGCAGGTTCTCTTGTGATGCAACGACCACTGGTGGTCCAGAGTGCAACGCAAAGATGGCTGAAGGTCGAGAAAGTTGGTCGTACTGGACGGTCTTTATCTCGGCTCGAACCCGACTTGTTCACTTCAAGGCAAGCTCGAATCTTCTTTTTTTAATCTCGTCTAGTTGTCTACGCTCTCGCAACGATCCGATGGCGACGACAACAAGAACGATGAGATTTCGCTTTTCTGTTTTCGTCGGCGACCACTAGATCGGTTGCGACAAGAGAGGGAAATGCGACTGGCACAAAGAACGTATTTCAGTTCGATTCTATTGCCTAGTCGTCGCAGAAAAAAAACGTCGGACGCCGTTCAACCTGAGACGATGCTCGAAATTCGGTTCGCTGTTCCTAGACCACGCGCTCACAGCAGTAGAGAGTGAGGCAAGCGGTTCGCCGAGTTCGCGGATGATTCGTGCAGCAGGTGCGACGAAAGTTTGCGATGCAACTGAAGCGTCCGGCGATGCCAAACAATTGAGAGACAGTGAGAGTCTGGAGATGGACGATGGGAATGCAAAGCGGAGCGAAGCCGGCAGCAGGTGAAAAAGTGGGTCGTGACGTGTGGATGACAGGTAGGTGGGAGGATGCAAAATTATTAAATGGTGTGGCCGACGTATGTGGGAGGTACGTAGGGCCAACCGGTCGGGACTTCGGCGCAAGAACATCAAAACAAGCGGGCTGGGGGAGGGCTGGGTACTTATAATTTTGTCCAGAGACCGAGCCTCCAGTTCTCCCAGGCAACAACAGGCCTGTGGCGTTGCCGCTGGCGAGTTTGGCCTGAGGTTAGTGCGCACGCTAGGACCACCGCTGGCCAATCAGCGACGAGGAAAGTGGTGATTTTATCTCCTTTTTTCCCACCATGCAACCTGAGAAGGCCCCGGCGGAGCCCCTGAGGTACTTTGGTATCACGCTTCGGCAACCGGTACCTGGGGAAGGTGCAGATAAAAGTTGTCTGGATCCGGGCAGAGACCGGCCCAGACAGAGCCAACATTAAACCCACCAGACTGGCTGTGATCGAGGTCAAGGTGGACCATCAGCACGACGAGATTTGATCTCCAATCTCACGCAGGCAGAGTCAAGCAGTAATACGGCAATAAAGCATGGCATCGCATCTGTCGCTGCAGCTGTCAACGATGACCTCCAAGATGTTGCGCTGGCTTGCAGTCGCGTCGGTTGTGCCAGGGATGGACGGAGGATAAGGATAAGGTGGTCATTTCAAACAGGTGATGAACAGAATCAGATCTCGTAAGAGTGCGGTTGCAAGTTGCAATCTGGTCAAATCTCTCTGGCATCAATCAGAAGCCAACGAGGACAGAGCCGCATTGTGTCCCGGGTCCATGGGCCTTCGGTTCACAGTTGGGTTTTGTTGATTGCTCTCTTGTGCCACACTGTTGTGGCCCAACTGATAACTCCAAACCCAAACAAAGCAGCCGAACAGCTCAAGCCAAGAGGAAAGGGGAGGGGGAAAAGGGAAGGGAAGGGAAGGGTCTGGTCAGAGTCAGTCCATGTCAGTTGTTCCGTCATTCTCCTGTCTGATGTCCTGTCCAACCACTTGACACCAGACTTCACACTTTTCACGCTTCAAGACCCAACCAGACCACAAACCACACTACAACCAGCCCGCCCCTCTGCCCAAGCTTCTTCCCCTCTCTCACTTGACTTTCCTTTGCCTTCTGTTCATCCACTTTCCAACCGACATGGTTCTGTGCATCACTGCTTCACCAGCCATTCGCAAGCACAAGACAACAACAATTTCGCCGTCGTTCTCACGACTTTGCCAACACTGAGAGCCCAACATGCAACTGGAGACGAACGAATTTCGATCAGCCACCGACCGATACGAATAATCTCAACAACAGGTCAGGAGAACGTTTTGCTTCTCCTGTCTGCACGACCTGGACGAAATGTGTCACCATTAGCCAGCACTTCGGCTTGAGTCTGGGACGGCTGGGACGGCTGGGACAAAGGGGGCTGGGCACGGCGGCTGGACATGGAGCTGTCTGGTCTGGTCAAGTCCGGCCCTCCCTATCCACTTGGTCTCCCTGAAATTGCCTCCAGGACACCCCAGCCAACACTCCTCACCCTCGCTCCAGATAGACCACTCTCACACTTTCTATCAACCCCCTCTGAAACATCCACTTTTCCCCCCTGTATCGACTCTCATCCGGCCAGGTTACGCGTTCTTTCTCCTTTCTCTCCCACAGCCATCATTGAAAGAAGCGACGGTGATGAAGGTTGTGTCAAAGGTTACACCATCCGTCAATCAACTTCTTTCCCGCATCGAAAATTTGCGCTTTTGTGACGTCGCGGACTACCGGACAAAGAAATCTGAATCGACTGGACACGACGTCGCCGAGGAACGCGGTCCCGGGAGTGGCGACAGTTCGCGTCGCACGGATTGAGATGGTGTCGCGACGAAGCAAAATTTTCATCTTCTGCTCATTCACCCTTCATCAAAAATGGGGGGCGACAGTATGGGGGTGTGCGTGTGTGAGTCATGAATTCCTGTCCAACCATTTGTCTTGTGCATTGCTTGTTCAAGAGGCTGGACGTTTCCGGCCTCTGACTGGCTGCTCGCTCAAGTATCGATACCATGCCCGAATATCCTGATGGTCCCGACCGCCACCTTGCGCTTGACTATCACGATACGTAGACCTGAATTTTTGCAGTGACACTAACACGAAAAATTGCATGAAATGGCTCTGATGCTATGTGCATTGCTATTCCGTCAGTTTGGTCGGTGTTTTTCACTTAAAAATCCCCAGTTCGTCACACAATATGTGCAGTGGACGAAAGTGTAAAATTCTGACCATCCCGGGATGTTGAAGTAGAGGTACCTCCTGCACACACAGCCCGCTGCGAGGGGCAAACCATGGAAGTACCGCACTAACAATTATTTTCATTCGCAACCTCGCAGAGCCGCTCGGGGATTTCGGCCCACCAGTGCAATCCGCCGACTCGCTCACCACTCACCACATTGGTGCACACATTGGCAAAATGTAACTTAATTCCCGGTCAGGGTCCATCCAATTCAGACAAGAGCTTGGACCCTATGCTATCCATTACATCACATCACATTACTATGTCTCTGAACTCGCAGGGTCCGCTTGATTGATCGGCTCCTGATTGTCATGGACATGGACTCATGGCAAGGAACCGTCGTTTGCCTGTCTGAACTCAAAAGACGGCACAGCAGAAGCAATTACGCAGAGCCTTTATGACGTGCCGACTCGTTGGAACGGACACGTGGCATGGCTCGTTTTGTACAGAGCATACAGCCATTTCTTCAGAAATGTTTTGTTTCCTTGGCGTAGCAATCTCCTTCCGGAATGCAGTGGAACAAACTTGCACTTTGTAATTTTTCGCTTGTATTTGTTTTTCGCCTATTCCCTGGTCACATGTATGTACAAAATCCGTTTTTGCCCAGCGGCCTTCCATGCATCTACTTGAACACGATGAAAATAATGGGAGATAATATGCGTGAATGAATTTTAGGCAGGTATCATGCGTATAAAGAGATCACGTCAAGTAGTATTTTGGTCCTTCGCCGCCCTGGGGAACTTGCCAGTTGATGTCTTGTTGGGGCGCTTTGATATCGCACGTCTTGCAGTGGATGCAGCTGTGAGGGGATCATCCGTTAGTACACTTGATGATACAGGGGAGGTAGGATAACTTACTTTTGGGCATTGATCTGGAAGCGCACGCCGTGAGGCTTCGATTCATCCTCGACGTATTCGTACACGCCTGCGGGACAGAAACGGTTCTCGAGACCTTTGAAAGGAGGATAGGCTTTCTCGGTGTGCGCATCCCAATCCTTGACTTGCAGGTGGACAGGCTGGTCTTCCTCGTGGTTGGTACCGGTTCGGGATACACTAGTCAGGATATCAAAGGTGATCTTGCCATCCGGCTTGGGATATTCAATCTTGGGGAACTGGTCGGCAGGCTTGGTGGCAGCATAGTCAGGAGTCTTGTGCTTAAACGTCCAGGGGACACGGCCCTTGAAGATGAATGCCTCGAGTGCAGAGTACAAAACACCGCCAATGGCACCGAGCGGCGAATGGAACGAAGGTCGCATGTTTCGAACCTCCTTGAGTTCCTTCCAGATAGGTGACTTCCGCAGTGAGTCTTCGTAGTCGTAGAGGAATACTGTGCCATCGTCGCTCTGGCTGAGCGCGTTCCAGGCGGCTTCGGCGGCGAGCATGCCGGATTTCATGGCGTTGTGGGTTCCCTTTACTTTGGGGACGTTGATGAAGCCTGCTGAGTCGCCGATCAGAGCGCCACCGGGGAAGGCTACCTTGGGGATGGACTGGAAGCCGCCTTCAACGAGGGCACGAGCGCCGTAGGAGATGCACTTGCCGCCTTCGAGGACGTTCTTGAACGTGGGGTGCTGCTTGAGCTTCTGGAATTCCTGGTATGGCGACAGCCATGGGTTTTGGTAGTCGAGAGAGACGACTAAGCCGAGCGTGACCATGTTCTCGCCAAAGTGATACATGAAGGAACCGCCGTAGACGTCTTTGGGTAAGGGGTAGCCCATTGTGTGAAGAGTCAATCCCTTTTCGAACTTCTCGGGGTCTACTTCCCAGACTTCTTTGATACCCAGGCCATATGTCTGGTGCTGGCTGTCCTTGCGGAGGTCAAACTTGTTGATGACCTGCTTGCTCAAGCTGCCGTGGCAGCCCTCGCCGAACATGGTGACTCTGGCGTGGAACTCCATGCCACGCTCAAACGTATCCTTGGGCTTGCCATCACGCGCAATCCCCAAATCATTCGTCGCTACACCCTTGACGGAGCCATCGGAATGGTAGATAACCTCGGCGGCCGCAAAGCCGGGATAGACTTCGACACCAAGCTCTTCGGCCCGCTCAGCCAGCCACTTGACAAACTGGTTCAGACTGACGATGTAGTTGCCGTGGTTGTGCATCTGAGGGGGTGCGAGGACAGGAAATGATCCAGTCTTGGTTAAGATGCGCATCTTATCCGTTGTCGCGGGGGTCGCATGTTCGAATCTGTTGGGGTTTTCTTCGTCGAGCCAGTCGGGAATGAGTTCATTGATGGAACTGGGCTGGATAACGGCACCAGAGAGAATATGCGCGCCCATATCGCCAGCCTTCTCAAGGACAAGCACTCGGAAGTCCTCGTTACCCGCCTCATTGGCAAGCTGCTTTAACCGAATGGCAGCACTTAACCCGGCTGGTCCGCCACCCACGATACAGACGTCTACTTCATCGGACTCGCGCTCAATGGACGCCGGATCAAAAGTCTCGTCTTCTTCGGCGTTGTATAATCGTCGGCTGGTGGTGAATAGCCTCATGCCCGCTAACCGCTGCATCGGCACTGCCCGGGTCGTCGTCATGCGAGCAGTCCTCGTCATAGAGCCGATCGCGGGGACGGCTCGTCTGGGCGTCCAGCGCGCAATTGATCGTGCGCCGCGCTGGACGCATCTTGACACTGGCACCGGGGCCGACATGACTGCTATTAGGTGACCGGTAAAAGTCCCTGCGATGCACCTGGTGTTGTTGTGTGATGAGTATGGTTCCAAGAAGTGTGGCAACCGACGTCAAGATGTTCCATGTGCAAAGAAAGCTCACTTACAATATCTGCGGCCCAATTGGTCGGTTAGAGCAAGTGGGCAGCTTGTGAAGCCGATCCAAGCCGGGCGTCGGTACTTTTCGGTACGAGCAGGGCGAGTTGATTTGGCAGAGCAGACCCTTACTCGGATCCGGTGGCAGAGGTAGCTTTTGAGTACATCAGTTTGCCGGATCCGTTTCCAATGTCTGAGCCGGGGTTGTGGATAGATGCGGGCTTCTGAGCGAGTTGCCGAAGAGTGCCTCGCTCATCAAGGGAATACCCGTCCGGCTCAATCAATTTTGGCGGTGAAATCCAACGAAGCTGGTGTATGCTGGACACTGTCGTGGTGTTCAATGTTAGGCCGAAGATGCTAAGACACTCGTTCTGCAGTCACTCAACCGAAGAGGCTGATAATCCATGTGCCTGGAGGCTCCTAGGGTAGGCTCACGCAATACGACAATTTTTTATTTGACCTTGCGGGACGAGCATCGACATCGGCATGACTAAATGAATGACTATTCGTTTGATTGCGTGATATGGTTTATCTTCTTTCTTGTCGGATCGATTTGTATTAAATGATCTTGGAAGTACTTTACTCTTATCCGAGCTCTGCCTTCTCTTGTCAGTTCGGATGCATCCGACTGCACAACCAGTTTCCATCATTGAAGCTCTGGTAACAATGGCACGCTTCGACGAGATTAGATTACTGCTGGGGCGCTAAAAACTCGACTCAACGGCCGGCAAGAGCCGAGTCGATAAGATGATACGGATTTGATAAATTTACTAGAGCTCTTTACGCCCGGTGTGTCAAATGTGGTGGTGGTGGCAGTCTACAAGCCTCCATCCGCTGCGTAGGGGTGTTCTTTTAAAGTAAGTTTGCAGGGGACATAAGAGTGTTGGTAACATAATATGTTTCTTGCTTCCATTGGGATGAGTGAGATGCGATCTTGGAATGCCCTTAGTCAGGAGATTATGTCTTGTCTACATTTCTATCCGTCATCCTCGAATCCTTTGCGTATTGGCCAGACAAGATGGGCTTGGCAAAGCCACTTCCAACAAAATCTGCATGAAAAGGGCCGTGTCACTTGAATATGCATATATTAACGACTGCACAAACTGTAATCCAAATCGCTCAGATCCTCCATTTCCCCCGGCATACAAGCGCACCAAACGATTCATCTCTCGAGCTCAAGTTGTCAACCCATGCATGTATGCACATCCCCCGCATGCCGCATCATCCTTGTCACCGGCAGCTACTCAAGCACCATTTCTTACTCTGACCTCACCCCAATGCAACATCACCAACACCAAATCAGTGCCAGTATGACCATAAATCACTGACCCAACGGAACGCTAAGAACCTCTTTGGCAGGTCAGCCTTTCCAGCATCTTGGACATCTCAGAACAACCAGCAGCTACCCCGCATTCCCTGGAGGTTTCTCGGCGCTATTGTTGCCATCTTCAACACACAGCTTCGATGTTACCCTCATCGTCCCTTGGCCAATGCCTTCATGTAGTGTAAACTACAGTACCATCATCAAGATGGCTGCCCAAGAGAGGGGGAAATGGTCACAGCGCGTGTGCATGGCCGCATGTCTCACAGCAGTGAACCCGTCTATTTTAAAGAGAGACGTGCTACCCCGGAATGCAGGCGAGCTCGTAACTTGAGAAGGGATCGACGAGACCCTTGGATTGACAGAATTGCTCCCCTTTCTCAGGTCTCACCTGGAAGGAACGAATCACTTCCACTGTCTCCTGTTCTCGAAAGACACGGGAAACTCTATTTCGACGGCCCAAGTTATTCTGGCAGTTCGCACAACGGAGTTCAAATCGGCCGAGAGATCGCCTGACAAGCCAGCATCATGAAGTTTATCCAGCTCCTCGCCATTGCCGGCTTGGCTGCGGCAGATGTGCCGAGCGATTGTCCCGCGTATGACAACTACGCCGCCCAGCGACATCCTCCGTATTCCTCTGGCAAATGGAAGTATCCGTATCAGCGGCCAGAGTCGAGATGTCGATCTTACGTGGTCCCAGAGGTGGAACAGACGCTGAGCAAGGTAAAACGGATGATTAAAGATACGGATCTGTACAGCCTATTTGTGAATACTTGGCCGAATACCGTGGACACGACGATTCTGTGGCATGGAAAGGCTCTTGATAATCCGGATGAAGAGGTACTATCATCACCCACAAACCACCCAAACATTCCCAATCAAACTTATCACATGATTCCTTGTCTCATGCCATCTCTACTCATAGCTTGCCTTTGTAACAACCGGCGACATCCACGCCATGTGGCTCCGGGACAGCGCCAACCAACTCCAATCCTACAAGCCAATCCTCAACATCACCTCCCACAACAGCACCAACAACATCGCCAGTCTATACCGCGGCACCATCAACCTCCAGTCGCGATATATTCGAAAATTCCCCTACTGCAACGCCTTCCAACCACCCCCGGACTCCAAGCTCCCGCCCAACAACCACAAGCGCAGTCTCCTCGCCAAGCGCGGCGACACAGTCAACCCACCCTACGATCCCAAGGTCGTATGGGAGTGCAAATACGAACTCGATTCTCTGTCCGCGTTCCTCCAACTCTCATGGGACTACTACGACGTCACTCGAGATGCCAAGTTTTTCCGCAAATACAAATGGGCTGACACGGTGAAAACCATTCTCAAGCTGGCGAATGACATGATGATAGGCACGTACACACAAGACGGCCGCGTCAACAACTCCCCGTACACATGGCTCCGTGATGCGAATAGCGCTACAGAAACGGTCTCCAATAGAGGTACTGGAAATCCTGTCGCCGGCAACATCGGTCTCGTGCGCAGCTTCTTTCGTCCGTCGGACGATTCCACCATCTATCAGTACTTTATCCCTGCCAACATGATGTTCGCGCGCTACTTGCACGCTTGTGCCGAAATCATGCACAAGATAGATAGGAACACTGCGTCGCAAATGTCAGAAATGGCCCGGGGCATAGAACATGCTATTGATAAATACGGTATTGTGGAACACCCCAAGTTTGGTGACATTTACGCCTACGAGGTCGATGGTCTCGGCTCCCACAATCTCATGGTTCGTCTACATAACCATCATCACCCGTATGAACATCCCGCTAAACTAACATAGGATGACGCCAATATACCCTCCTTGCTGAGCATCCCCCATCTGGGATTCAAGTCCAACACAGACAGAATCTACCGCCATACCCGTGACTTCGTGCTCTCCCGCTACAACCCGTACTTTGGATTTGGACCCGTGCTCAACGCTACGGGTGGACCGCACCTCGGACCGGGAATGGCTTGGCCGATGGGTGTTATAATGCAGACCATGACTTCGCATGACGATCATGAGATTGTGCGTGGAATAAAGCAGTTGATGGGTGCGACCAGCGGACTCGGCCTCATCCATGAGTCGGTAAATACGCACGATGATACGAAGTGGACTCGTTCATGGTAAGTCGCTGGCATCGCGTTCATGCATTTAGGTTGCTGACATTGGTAGGTTTGCTTGGGCGAACGGTCTATTTGGACAGATGATTCTGGACCTTTTGGACAGGAAGCCGCATCTCCTGGCTAGGAGCTATCAGTGATGGGTGTTTCAAAGCCGATCCTAACATCATTCCTATAAAAATATGTAAATCATGCTCGATAAACTATGCGCTAATGACCTTATCTCTTTCATAACTTCTACGTGAATATGTACACGTTCGTACATTGGAGCGTCGTGTGTTCGTGACTTTCGTAACCTATATATAGAGAACAAGCTTCCGCAACCTGTAAACACCCCGTATCTATCGTCATCTAGTATGCTTCATCTTCAAACGCCATCCATGCAACTCGTATGTTCTACCATAATATATGCTTATTTACAGTACCAATGCCCAAAACCTTTCTTAACTCAAGTCAAACCCAGCCCCTGAAGTGACGGCATATAAGAGCTTCTTTCGTAAAGCACTCTCGGAAGTATACCGAGGCAGTTTCAATAAATTGACGCAGGTGCTCGTGCTCGGCAGTCTCTCCTCATCAGTCCCCCCATCTCGAATGCTAAACTTCGGGCGAAGCTGCGAGAATCCAAGTAGCGGTGCGCGAGGAGTCGAACTCACGTACTTGAGGACGTCTCGTCTCTGCTTGTCAGTAAAGCCCTCCATGACTTTCCAGAATAATTTGATAGTGGGATGCTCTTCGTTGTCGTCGCCGATTTCGTAGAGTCCACTGTATACCGTGTTGCGGCGGAGGTCATCAATGTCGATTTCGGACGAATCTCCACCTACCAGACGTTGAAGCTCGGATTGATTGAACATGGAGAGCCATGATGGGCGGATGATTGAACGCAGACCGCGGAGGAAAGCGGCTGTTTGGTGGGCGGGCTGGACAACGAGACGGTGGCGAGCAGCGTAGGAAATGTAAAGTAGGCGATTATCATTGGTGACGGGAATTTGGTCGCCGTTGGGGATGAGCTTTCGAGTGACGGTGCGGACTGGTTCGTCAGGGGGAGAAACCTGATCCGTGACGGTGAAGTCGAAAGCTAGTTCGGATACATCGCCTGAATAATTTTTCAGTGTTAGGAGTCCGTTGTATAGCTCTTTGTCCATGTCTCGCAGGTCGTTGATGCTACCCTTGTAGGCGTTTTCGTCTTTGGGCCCAGCCGACGGCCATTTTAGTAGGAAAAAGCCTGCAAACGCCAAGTCCACCAGGATACCCTCGTACAGACACTTGCCTATAACGCGCCCAAGGAATTCGAACCGCTTCAGATAGTCATTCACACTGTCTCTATACTCTTCGTCATTCTCGTTCAGGCCACGCCGCCGCTGGAGGAAGTCGCGAAGCGTATCGACAGCTGTTGGATTAGGGAAGAGAAGCCTTTGCTCATTAGAACTGAACATGCCACCTCCTTTTTCACTATTTCCAAAGGCCTCGGATGTGACACTAATGAGAAACTCCTTCGTCACACCACCACCGTCGATACCCGCTTCTGGTGTGTCGAATTGATCAACAAACGTAATTTGAATTGGGTCTTTGAGTCCGTCTCCGATTTGGTAGAATTGCTTGAAGGCGTCTTCAAATAGCTGACCACGCCGAATCTTAGCATGGTGCCTGGCGAAAGGGTGCAAAGGGAAAGTGGCGTTTCCCTCACGACGGATCTTATCAAGGTTGATAAACTGCCGAAAAATGTGCACTCTAGTTTCAAAGGGAACCACGAAAGGCATGTGCTTTAAAATCTCCAACTTGGGTCCCATCTCGGCCAACCTTCGCTCTCTTTGAGCGCGCACTTGTTGTGCTCTGAGCCGTTCTAGTCGAGCGTGGCGCGACACCCTTTGGCCCGCCATGGTTGAGTAGAATCCAGAAGACTCGTCAATGTCCCTGGTCGCGCTGACCTCCTCTTCATCGCTGCCCTCAGCTTCCTCATCATTCTGTCGCTCCTCTTCGGCGATAACCGCACTAACGAAATCTTCTTGCTGCAACTTGGCATTCATCAACCAGTGATTAGCAGGGAGGAAATGCATTCTTGAGTCTCTCTCGTAGAGCATCTTCATAGTCGACGTTATGATGGCACGCAACCCATCAAGATCGACCATTGTCGACGCAGGCCGCGCAGGTACCTCGGCGGAGCCTGACTGGCGGGAAGCGTCTTCCGCCCCAAGATATGAGTCAAGTCGAGACTTTGCTGCCGCGTTAAGGCCCTCTTGTGTTTGTGGGAGATCTCGCGCCTTGTAGTGTAAAACAAAGGCTGTATTCTTCAAAAATGTGGTCAAGGTTTCAACATCTTTCAGCGAGAGACTGCACTGACGAAGGCGAGAGTCCGATGAGGCGTTGTCGATGATTTGTGAATTCATACCACTGAAGAAGTCCTCGTCATCGCTGAGGCGGAGGATAAACGTATACAGTTCCAGGAAGAGAAGAATTACTCGCCATTCTTGCTCCTCGGTACTCTCGTATAACAGCTGGGACGAGCCGCGCAAATATCGCTGGATGACTCGTACTGGGTTTTCCGACTCGAGTTGCAGCTTCGCAAACACTGTAGTCTGTTGCATGATATGCCAGAGAAACTTGACAGTGGGAACAGAGCCCGTGGCTGTTGGTATTTGCCCGAGAAATAGTTTCATCCTTGTGTCGTCTGCGTTTGCTGGAAAGCAGTGTAAAAGTGTCAAGATGTACCCGGCCAATAGGCTGGTTCCGTAAGACTGTTCTGTTACAGAACGTGCCAAATTGGATGCAAAGTCCTGGAGAATAGAGGAGATTCCCTCATGTTCTACAAGAGATAGAAGCTGTTTGGAGATATACGGCGCCAGAGGCTGCAATGATTGGCCCTCATTTTCGTCATCCGAATCGTCAACTTGGGGTTTGAGGCCTATTCTTACTCCGATCTCAGATGAAAGATATGACAGCTGCATTAGGAGTGCGTGTAGATAGCTAATCTTAGCAGATGGATTGAGTGACACACGTCCGAGGCCGATAAAATGGGCCAGTAACCACAAAAGGTCGTCCTTAGGAGGCAGCACTTGACGTGAGGACCCATAAACTGATCGAATGGCTTCGGCGAGCTTGCCAGCTTCGATTCCTTGGGAAAATATGGCGCTGTTATTCTCGAAGAGACACAAATCACTTTGAACGAAGAAACTGGACGCAAGAGCAGTGTAGGCCGGTTCTAATCCAAATTGTTAGCACATCGACAGCAATATGAACGAGTTTATCAGAACGCACTATTGTCAGGCATGCCCTGGAGAGGCATTGTCAGAGACGTGAACAACAAGTCGTTCTTCTGCTCAGCATCTTGTCCCTTGAATACGATTGCAAGTGAGGTATAATAAAGGGCAAGCGAGTGTGCTATCGCATTAGGATCGAAGGTTGTTATTCGGCCGATGAGTTTGAGAAGAATGGTCACGTCCAAGGTGGAAGATCTAGTTTCACAATTAGCCGTTATTCACCAAATTCAAAAAATTACACTTTGCGATGCATACGCATATACGTACTTTCCCGAAACCACAACATTCAATGTGGTGATAAGAATGTTAGCCAAGGCTCTAAGGCGCGACATATGAACGCCACGCGGGGCAATATGTTCGATGTGCGCCGATTCACAATCACGGACAAACATAAACGTTCTTTGGATATCATCGGCGGATCGTCGCGAGAAGAAGGAGAGAAGGAGGCTGAAAGCAACAGGAAGACGCTCGGCAACATCGGTAGCTGTGTTTGAACGATACAGGCTATCAAAGGCGGCCCGTCTGTCATTAGCCAAGTTTCGTCTCGCGCGGTGGCCACGCCATGTTCGCTGGATCTTGCCGGCAGCTTTTAGCTTCTGTCTCTCCAAATGCCTCTTTTCTCGTTCGGCCTGAGCATCTGACACGGTTTTGGTTGCGTTGGAGACGACGGCAGGACTCCAAGATGTGTTGGCAAAAGGGTTGCCGGCCTGCCCGCTCAGGTTGACGTTTCGAGGACGTCTCGAGTTGCCCGTGAAAGTCGAAAACATGATGATGGCAGGCCAAAGAGCACAAGCATAAACACAAGCACAAGTTCAAGCGACAGGCAAAGGCCGCTCCAAGAGAAGACTTGAATATCTCTGGCAAGGTTGACTATTGATGCGACTTCGAGACGATTCGGTTTGGTGATGGTTGGTAAGCTGGAGAGCTCTAAAGATGTAGTGACGGAATACTTGGATGTAGCACTAGATAGCAAGGATGGTTGGCTTGTCTTTGGCTGACTGGTGCATTCCATGTTCCATGTTGCATTGTGTTGCATTGGCCCGGAGGCGGCGATGGACGGCAACAAGTGGGGCTAGGCGGTAGTGGGATGACGATGAGGTCAAGTACAGAGTACTTCGTGTTAGGTCCAGGGACATGGAGGGCAATCTGGTGGCATTGATTGATGGCACACGACACAACCCAACCGTGTCTGGTCTGCATGAAAGAGACATTTTGAAGACGGACAAAGAGCCTCGAATAAGCTGATAATTTATGTTTACCTTTAACCTTTTTTTCTCTCTTTTTTTCTTCTTTCATTTTATTCTACGTAGGTAGATGAGGTAGGTGAGCCTAAATGCCACAAATTTGGACAGCTGCATAACGTTGACTTTGACATCTCTTGAGAGGTAGTCTGTTT
Source organism: Pochonia chlamydosporia 170 (assembly GCF_001653235.2). Lineage (NCBI taxonomy): Eukaryota > Fungi > Ascomycota > Sordariomycetes > Hypocreales > Clavicipitaceae > Pochonia > Pochonia chlamydosporia. The sequence goes on from NC_035790.1 coordinate 5,548,915, forward strand.
CACCGAGGAGATAAAGTTTGGGTACTTGAACAAGACTGTCGGAGCAGTTTTCAAATATGACCACCGGAAACAACTCTTACGAAAATCTCACCGTCTTTTATCCATGGCGCCAGGGCTGGACAAGGTTTGCAATATCGTAAAGTGAGATTGCGGTCTGGTCCTGAGCATCAAGTCTTGAAGAACTGGCTGGCCAATAACATTTGCCTATTCGCCAGCCCTATGTACCCATACCACGCCATGATGCTTGGTGCATGAGACAAACATCACCCTTGAAAGCATCTTTTGGTTGAAGAAAGCAGACAGTAATTAAAAAAAAGAAGGATATGGACACGAAGGACGACGACGACGTGCGCAAACTTTGGCTGAATTGCAGTAAATGAGACATTCAACATTCAAGGGTCCAATGTTTGTGACTTCCGGGGCGCCACTTGAAATCGCTTGTGATGGACATCAAAGGATGCTGTGGTGAGTGGCCAGTTACTTTTCGGTCAAGTCTTGCACATGTGTGTCAATGGTTTGGTCAATCAATGGGCTTTTGATGCGGTGGCAGTTCAGTGGACATTTATGTGCCCAACGTCGATGCCATGTCCATTGACAGGCCAAGTACTTTGTACTCCATAAGTACCAGACAGCAACTCCATCCCCAGACACAGCACAAAGCCTTCAAAATGTCTGTCTGTCTGCCCGTCCCTTTCTCAAAGACAACAAACGCACTACAGGTTTGCTAGCCCCTTTATGGATTTTACGGTGAATACACTTTTACTCGCTCAAAGACAATCCCCAGCGTAGCTAACCATGGCCGCCACGCGCACTCTATTCCACTTGGCATCTAGCTGAGTCGAAAAAGAACAGGCCGTCTTGTACGGAGTACCTCATATGGCACTCGACTCGACAGCCCTCATCTCGTGCCTCATCGCTCCTTCCCCCGCAATGAGCAGCAACTCTCTCGCAGAGTGCCAGGATATTCTGCGTGGTCTGGTACATCTGTACTGTGTGTACGAGGATGTTTGAACTGTACCGTGTCACAAGAATTAGCCAAATGCTTACAGTGCGCCGATCTGCCGCATCGCCCAACTTGTGAATCCCCAGAAGGCCAGATGTGTGTCGACTGAGGGCCAACAAAGGCGGTCGGCATGTACTCATGTACTGATGTACTCCGTGCCTGGTACTGGCACCGCTCATCAGCCACTCAAGCACTAGCCTGGGAAGGGTCACTCCACCAGTCCTTCCAATGTGTCCAATGTGGCAGCCCATAGAAAAAAAAAAATATCATCTAGAGAAGGAAATTTCCTCTCCTCCTCTCCCACACAACCACCACCCTTTATCTCAAAACACCCCAAAATCCAAACGCGAGTCGGTTCAGAGTTCCGGTCCTAGACCTTGTTCTCTGTTCTTGCTCTTGTTGAACCTCAACCAAAAAACAATCAAAAAAAATTTAAAAACCTCCCAAAAAACCCACCCCGACCCGTATTCCTGCCTCGTGCGGACACGAAGAACGACTTCCTCGCAACACGCATAGTCTTTGAGTCAGCCTTTCGCCGCTTACTCAATTTTCTCGACGTGTCTCCTTCTTTCTGCCACCTTAATATTTCGTGTGCAGAAGTTCCTTTATCCTTTTTCTTGTCGCAAGACTAGTCTAGTTGAATCGGTTCGTCTCCTCCCCGGCCCAAGGCAAGGACCCTCCCCCTCCGGCCTTGTCTCGTGAGAAGCGCATAGCCGATTTGGCCCTTTTTTTTGCCACAGAACGACGCGCCTGCTAACACGACACTCGATTTCCCATCTTTAGTTTCATCGATTTCTCACGTCCTCGACATCAAAATGGCCGCCAACACTTCCTCCGGCGCTGTTGATCAGCTTGCCAACGATCTCAACAACACCTCCCTCAACGGCAGCGGCGACGCCAAGCCCACCGTCGACACCACCGTCGGTGCTGGTTCCGAGGATGCATCTGCTCCTACTCCCAGCTCTGCGGCTCCCCACCCCCAGAACTCCGCCTCTCTCTACGTCGGAGAGCTCGACCCCTCTGTCACTGAGGCCATGCTCTTCGAACTCTTCTCTCAGATCGGTGCTGTCGCTTCCATCCGTGTCTGCCGTGATGCCGTCACCCGTCGCTCCCTCGGCTATGCCTACGTCAACTACAACTCCACTGCTGACGGCGAAAAGGCTCTAGAGGAGCTCAACTACACCCTCATCAAGGGTCGCCCTTGCCGCATCATGTGGTCCCAGCGTGATCCTGCCCTCCGCAAGACCGGCCAGGGTAATGTTTTCATCAAGAACTTGGATGTGGCTATTGACAACAAGGCTCTTCACGACACCTTTGCCGCCTTCGGCAACATCCTGAGCTGCAAGGTTGCCCAGGACGAAAATGGCAACTCCAAGGGCTACGGGTTTGTCCACTACGAGACGGACGAGGCTGCTCAACAGGCCATCAAGCACGTTAATGGCATGCTTCTCAACGAGAAGAAGGTCTATGTCGGCCACCACATCCCCAAGAAGGATCGTCAGAGCAAGTTTGAGGAGATGAAGGCAAACTTCACCAACATTTACGTCAAGAACATTAGCACCGATGCCTCAGACGAAGAGTTCCGCGAGCTTTTCGAGAAGTATGGTGACATCACTTCTGCTTCTCTTGCCCGCGATCAGGAGGGCAAGAGCCGTGGCTTTGGTTTCGTCAACTTCACCACCCATGAAAGCGCTGCCAAGGCTGTTGATGAGCTCCACGGCAACGATTTCCGCGGCCAGGACCTCTACGTTGGTCGTGCACAGAAGAAGCACGAGCGTGAGGAGGAGCTGCGCAAATCTTACGAGGCTGCCCGTCTTGAGAAGGCTAACAAATATCAAGGCGTCAACCTCTACATCAAGAATCTTGACGATGATGTTGATGATGAGAAGCTCCGCCAGATGTTCACCGAGTTCGGACCCATTACATCTGCCAAGGTTATGAGAGATGCTCCTTCTGACGGATCCGACGACGGTAAGGACAAGGAGGAAGACACCGAGAAGGAAGCTGAGGCCAAGGAGGAAGTCAAGGAGGCTGAGGAGGACGACGCCGACAAGAAGGCTGAGAAGAAGGGCGACAAGAGACTCGGTAAGAGCAAGGGCTTCGGTTTCGTCTGCTTTAGCAACCCAGACGACGCGACAAAGGCTGTCGCTGAGATGAACCAGCGCATGATCAACGGCAAGCCTCTGTACGTGGCTCTTGCTCAGCGCAAGGATGTTCGCAAGAGCCAGCTCGAGGCCAGTATCCAGGCTCGCAACCAGTTGCGTATGCAGCAAGCTGCTGCCGCTGCCGGTATGCCTCAGCAGTACATGCAGCCCCCTGTGTTCTACGGACAACAGCCCGGTTTCATCCCCCAGGGTGGCCGTGGTATGCCGTTCCCCCAGCCTGGAATGGCCATGGGCGGCGTCCAGGGCGGTCGACCTGGTCAGTTCCCTGGCTACCCTCAGCAGGGCGGCCGTGGTGGCGTTCCCCAGCAGATGCCTCCCAACATGTACGGTATGCCCGGACAGTTCCCTCCGCAGTTTGGCCAACCCGGCACTCCTCAGTTTATGGCTGCTATGCAGGCTCAACAGGCTGCCATGGGCGGACGTGGTGCTCCTCAGGGTGGTCGTGGCATGCCACCCCCTAACGCTGGTCCTGGTGGCATGCCTGGATTCCCTCCCAACAACCGCCAAGGCGCCGGACGCGGTGGAAACGGCCGCAACAACAACAACAATGGCCCCAGCCAGGCTCCCCGAGGCGAGGGCAACTCCGGCTCTGTGCTCCAAGCCCAGCTTGCCAATGCCCAGCCAGCCCAGCAGAAGCAGATCTTGGGTGAAATTATTTTCCCCAAGATTCAGGCCATCAACTCTGAGCTTGCTGGAAAGATTACTGGCATGCTCCTGGAAATGGAGAACAACGAGCTCATCAACTTGTAAGTACCCACGGAACAAATGCCTCCATTGACACGTGCCACTTCAGCAAACTAATGCAATTTCTAGGATTGAGGATGATGTCGCCCTCAAGGCCAAGGTCGACGAAGCCCTTAATGTCTATGACGAGTACGTCAAGTCTCAGGGTAACGAAGGTGCCGAGGCTGGTGAGGCCAAGAAGGAGGAGGAGTCCAAGGCCTAAAATGACCATTGGCAGACTCTGTTCCCTCTTCTTCGTTGCTCATTATTAAAAAAGTTCAACTGATATTCCTTTTGTTTGATTTCCTTTGTTAATATTGTTTCAGCTTATTGCGGAACTCCTATTTTATGGGGTGTTTTATTTTTCGGACAAAGGTGGGAGGCAGGAACATGTTTTATGCCCCGGTTCGTGGCCCACATATCCGAAAGGTTTGCATTTTGTACAGATAGACTTCGTTGCTATGTCTTGCTCCGCAAAGGAATGGAGACACCAAAAGTTGGAGGACCCTCGAAACGAGGAGGGCGAATCGCTAAGAAGGGAACGAACGGCTGGCTGGCTACCCGATGTGGTGACAGCGCAGGCCAAGATATCAACGGGAAGGATGGGTGCCCCGTTTGAGATGGCGTTGGAAGGTTGTCGGTTTCCGTGAAGAAACGCCTGGAAGTAGGCTTATACCCCCTGACAAACGGACGGGCCTACGTGTGAGAGGCCAAATTGACACACATGGATTATGCTATTAGTAAGAGTTCTAATAAATGATATTCTGAATGAGTTGGTTCTTGTGGATGTGTGTTTCCTATTGATGATGGTCTTGGTTACGAGAATCATGGTCTTAGAAAGGTACTTTAAAATTTGCTTTATTCCTGGATACAGGACTAATTCTAGTGTGCGTATATTACCAATTCCAACAACGCCGTTCCAAAATCAACCCTGACCAAACCAGCTTTCCTCACGGGAAAATGCACCAACAGAAAAGAAAAACATGTGTATTGACATCCACATCCGAGTCTTTTATTTGACCAACCATACGCCGCATGCTTGAATTTCATATCCAACCAGACCATTCCCCTGACAAATCTAAAAGGAGCCATCGCCAATCTCATACCCCGTATCAATCTCATGATACGAATACTTGTGCGTCCGATCGACGGAGTACAAGGTCTCCATGACCTTGCTCTTCTGCTGGGTCCTCACACCGGACAAGTAATCCCTCACGGAGACGATGCCCCTAATCTGATCTTCTAGCGTGAGGGTAGACGAATTGAGGCCCCTGACGAGCTGGCTGGCCAGTTTGCCGCGCAGACTCTCGAGCGAGGACTTGAGGGTGAGGAGTTTGCCATGATGGCCGACGAGGTTGCCCTTGTTGCGAACGGTTTTGGAGCGCACGTCATGGAGGAGGGCGCGGTTCTTTTCGAACTTGCGAAGCTGGGTTGCGCGGGGGCCGAGGATGCGCGCCCACAGGCCGGAGAGGAGCTCTGCGTGGAATTCTTCCTGGGTGGAGGACTCGTGGGCGACGGTGCGGGCGAGACTGAGGAAGTGGGCGTCGATGTCGTCGAAGAGGGCGAAGAGGGAGACGGAGTTTTCGAGCTCGGCCTGGATGGCTTCCTCGAGGGTGGAGAGGAAGTTGTTGAAGAGGAGTTGGACCATGCGCTGCTCGCGCTGGGGGTTGGACAGGCCGAAGATGGATGTTGTAAGGCGGCCGAGGCGGGTGGGGTGGCCGTGGGTGTCTTCGAGGATGGCGGTGGTGGTGAGGAAGTTGTGGATGTTGTCGTAGGCGTGGGAGAGGGAGGATGACGGGGGGCGGGAGTTGAGGCGGTCGAGGTGCATTTTTGCCCATTCCATGACGCTGAGGATGCTGGTGGCATGTTAGTTATGGGTGTGAAGGTGGGAGTGAGAGTGAAAGTACCTGTCAATGTCGCCGTCGACGTGGGTGTGAAACTTGGTCAATTCGAGGACGAGCTTCTTCATGGCTTCGCTTATGGAGTCCAAGTTGCTGACGATGATGGCAGCGTCCGACATGCCGCTTACTCGCACAGACTCGGCGAGGTCCCAGACGGCAATGCTCGTCGACTGGAGGTCCTTGACGTGCGCGACGGCAGGCTCCGAGAAGTAGATTAGGGGTTCGAAGGAGCGTGCGATGCCCGCCACCTTGACTAGATCGCCGACTGGTCGTGGCGCTGCTGGCTTGACCAGTACTTTGATGGTGGATATGGAGAGGAGGGCGACGAGGAGGCCGGATACGACTGAGAACCAGCTCTTGGTTAGGGAGTGGTAACGCTGTTGTGTGAATGAGATGGCGGCTTCTATGGGTTTTGTGCGCTGGTGAACTTCTGCTCGGACGGCGAAGCGGAAATCTAGGTAAGGGGTGGTGTTAGTGGACTGAATGCTACGATACTGAATTTGTATTCCTTGACAATTGTAGCTTGTCAAGATGCGCAAAGTAAGCCAACGTACAATTATCTGGTCCCGGTGAAGCCCTCGAGACAGTCTCGGCTGAAGTAACCCCTGGATCAACTCTCACAGTCGCATCCTCGCCTCGTCCCGGACTTGGACTTCGACCCTTTTCGGGACTCTGACTCCCCGCCGGTAATCTCGTCCGAATAGCCTGCTGAAGAACATGGTCTTCCTCCAAATCGTCGTCGTCGTCCGAGCCCGGCGACGTACCCCTAACATACCGCGGCTGTCGGCCTGGTGGATGATGATGATGCTGCTGCTGGTGCCTCCAAAAGCCGCTGCTCCGGTCGCCGTTGCCGAGTCTCCGCCATGCCGGCGGCGAGTACCCACCGACTGAACCTATGTCTGAGTCCTCGAGATCCTCCGTTGCCGGCTCGCTGGGGAGTGCTGACGAGTGGCGCATCGATGTCGGGCTGGCTGGGGGTTCGAAGTCCTGCAATGAGGCGTCGAGGCCGTCTAGAGGGTCGGCCATCTCTGCTGGACGGGTTGGAATTTGAATAAAGCTCGCTGGTAGCAGCTGAGCGGCGGCGCGCAACCGTCAGAGACTGATCTCTCAGAACTACTAGCTGGCGACTTTGTGGGTGAGGCGGAAGCGGCTTGTCGATGATATGACGTCCCCCACGCTGAGGGGTGGAAAGTGCCGTGAGAGATGGTAGGGAAGGGAGTCGTGGGAAAGTGAATCGCGGAATGCGAAGAGATATCCTGGGTAGATAGAGAATCACGAGGACGAAGAAGACGACAACTGTGGCTAACCAGGTACTCGGCGCAACGGTGATGCTGATGAGTGAGACGTTGTTGTTTACAGTGACGAACGAAGGCATGGAGCCCTTGAAGAACATTTGGTGGTGATGGCGTCGTTCGAGTTCGGGTCTGTGGGAATTGAATTGAGTATTGGCCGGTCTGTAATGGTCACCACCCTGGATCTGGATCACTCTCTGGTCTTGGCCACCTCGAGCATCAATCAAGAAAAAGATGCAAAAGAGAAACTCCTCCCTCGTGTAACCCAGTCTTTGGCCTGGTGACCAGGGTAAAGCTTTGTCGTCAAGTTGCCAACAACCCGTCGTCCACCTTCCGTAACGAGCGAATTCCCAATCTTTGTGGTCTGAAACCCAAAATCCCTGTCCAAAATTGGTTGGTGTTGGTTTTTCGTAGCGGTCAACGTCGAGAGAGTGTGTGCGCCAGGGACGACTGAATGAGAGGAGGTGAGTAAAACGATGACCAGAGATGGTGATGCAGGGAAGTTTGGATTGGATTGGATACGGGGACATCTCCCATGACATGGCATGAGAGAGCCTTGCCCACTGCCCACTGCCCACTCACACTTTGGGCCTCCTCTTTGGGCCTCCTGTTTGGGCCTCTGGACTGGACTGGTCGTGGGAGCATTTTGGAAATCGAGAGGTTGGGGTCTGGCTGGTTCGTTGCTTTGGCTCATCGTGGGCCAATCATTTGTTGGATGCAAGCCCTCCATCTTCTCTTGGTCTGTCGCAGAATGATGCAGAGGGAGGGGCAGTCTGTCCATGGCTGAAATGGGATGCCCTTTCTTGGAATCATTTCCACATGCGTCGAACTTTGTGTTTCTTTTTTGGGGGATTGTAGCTTCTTTCCAGCGTTTCATTTAGATGACTGGCACGATATCTTTGGATGGTGGTCTGGTCTGGTTTGTCTGTGTTAGTGTTTAGGGGAGTGGACGGGCTCAACTGCCAGAAAGTGGGACATGGATGATGGGACAGGACTGGACAGGACTGGACCGTTGACTTGGTTGGTGGGGCACATTGAGCTCTGGCTGTCTCCATCTCTCTCCCAGCAGTTGACCTTTGTGCACTTCCTCCAAGTGCACCCGACGTCGATAAGACTTGCTCATAAAGTACTCTACATTCCTCAGCATGGCTCACCATCGCCATTCAGCTAGTCCCTTTATTCAATACATCACACCCAGTTGTGGGCTGTCTGTGATCCAGCCAAACCAAGCCGACTCCGCCCATCGGCTCACTTCCAACCCTCTCAGGCTGGACATGTCTTGCAAGGATGTCGGCATCTGCAGGCACCAATGCAGGGTCAACGGAATCTGCACGGCAATGCCTTCATTAACATGGATGACTGACTGTCTCCTCCAGTTTACTTCATATTACTCTGTCACCCCAATCTCAAAGCACCACACAGCACATGAGTTCCATAATCGTATATTTCGCTGTGCACTCCTCGTTTCCCGTACAAGACCAACAAAATATAATAATAAATAAAAACCAGTCCATACACCCAGACCAATCAAAGAGCGGAATGCTACCGACGTCATGCTCACATTTCCTCGTCCTGTCCTGTCCTGTGTTGCCTTTCATCACCGGCCAAAGTACACTCATTCTTCCATACTGCCAGATAATGCACCGCAAATATTCGTCAACCACGGAGTCAATCAATAACTCATGACATGCTACCTGTATAGGTCGAAACCAATCTAGTCATCGTCGCCGCCTCCCCATTAATCAATCTTAGCATTGGCCAGGCTGCGAGCTGCTGGATTGTTCAGGTTGTTGATTTGTTTCACCGCTTTTTGTTTGTATTTGCTCTGTTTCCGAAGCCTCTTCCTGGCAACCATGACTGGTACCGAGCTCTTCGTCACCAAGTAGTTCGAAAATGATCCCAAAATGACACTGTTTCGTTCCCAACTGTTAGTCAGAGTCCCCATAAAGTGAAACCTTCCAAATGTCAAGCGAGATACAACATACCCTTTCAAAGCGCTGCGGCCCCTGCTACCGATAACCACCAGCGTCGGATTGATTAGGTCAATCACTTCTGTGATCAAGTGTCGCGGGTTCTTGCAGTGAAGCACCTCCACGATAACCCTCACCTGCAGACGCGTCTTCCTTAGTAGTCGCAGTATTTTGTCCGTCATCTCCTGGATCGCCCGTGATCGTTCCTCTACTGCCCTCTGAGTGTCGCCACGGTGAGACGGCGCCGGCGAAGCTCCCGGTGTTCTGGTACCTCCTGTTGAATCGCCCACCGTGTGGAGTGCGGATGCTCTTTTCAGTTCAAGTACCGGCGTCACTGGTGCCGGCATACCTTTCGCATTTGTTACCGTATTGATTGCTGCGGCTTGCTCCTTCATGGCTTTGGGATCGTCTGGCACAAGTGACCCTTCGCCGGTCACGATGCCGGTTTCCTCATCCACACAATAAATGGCTATTAGAGTGTCGCCATCGCGGAGCACAGTTCCAATGGCCCACTCCAAGGCATGCGTCGACTCATCGCTCAAGTCCGTTGCCACCAAGTACTTTCGCACTCTCTGACTGTCGTCTTCCGCCGCCTGCACGGTCTTGTGATAATCTCCGCGGTAAATTATACGGATGGAACGGTGCGAGTCCTGCGCAGTGAGAATGTTGGTCATGGAGAAGCCGAGATTCTGCGCCCGTTTGATGTCATCCATGTCAGCTTCCTCGTCCGAGTCGAACACGGATGCCGTCGCGGAAGCAGGGTTCTGGTCGTAGCTAGTGTTTGGGTGGATTCCACCTCTGGATGGTTTGACGGTGTCGCCCGATGAGTTGGTAATCTTGATCTCGGGTTCCAAGAGAGATCTATATGTATAAGTTTGGCTCTGCTGCTGTGCGATTTTTGACCCTGGCAAGCATAAATGTTAGATGTTTAGTCCTGAAACTGTTGTCTGTATCCACGTGAAGTGGCAAAATGGTTGATGATACTCACGTTCTTCGTCTGCCGCCGCCAGCAAGCTCAAAGTTTGTCGGTCACCGTGGCCGTCGCGAGACCGGGACTTGTCGTTTTCTCCTTCTTCATGCGCATCTGGATTCAGTGACCTTGGAGCCGTCTTACGGCCACGATCTTCGTCATCAGATGAAGGCGGCTCATCGTCTTCACTAGATTCGAGGTGCTCGCCATCTGGACCAAGATAGTCCTTTATCAAACGACCTTCACCAACATCGTCGGATCGTTTGCGCATGGGCAACTGTGCGAGACTTCCACTGGAAAATGCCAAGTTTGCATCAGATAATCTGCGATATGCGTTGCTTATATCCACGACTTGTCCATCATCGAGCATCGCTCTGTTGGGAGGCAGTTGAGGAGAGAAAGTCGCTGGCGACCGCGAACGTGCAGCCCACCGTTCATGGGGGGATTTGGACTGGTTAGGCCCTAAGCGCCCGCTAGCGGAGGAGTTACGTCCTCTGTCACCAGGCAACTGGAGACTACTCAAGTCAGCACTGCGGAAAGCCTCTCCCAACGACCCTCCACCTGATATTCTCTTGCTGCTGCTGCTCTGCGGCAGCCTCTTGGTGCCGGTGTGGGCAGAGTATTGTGGTAGAATGCCAGAGAATTGGTACTCTGAAGTTCTATCAAACCGACTGCCTGACCGGGGGCCAAAATCGGCAGGTTTGAATGCAGCATCTGATGAGCTTCTTGGGTGATGTGAGCCTTGGGATGAAGAAGAGTGAGTTTTGAAAATGGGCTCGTTGGGAGATGCAGGACTAGAGCTTCTTCCATGGATCGACCCAGGCGGTGATGGAGCAGAGGCCACGTCGAGCATACTTCGTACGGGTGCTTGAGAAGTAGTGACTGGTCCATCAATATCCAACATGCTCCTCACAGGAGCCTGCGTAGCGGCGGCGCCATGAGAAGAGCTTGATGGCTCCTCTTCAATATCCAGCATGCTCCTGACCGGGGATCGTGGCGCAGCAGTGTACGGTGAAGACGAGCGCATCCTTGTGGGAGAAGTAGCAGCATTCAAGTTCTTGTTCTCCAAAAGCGCAAGCACTTCTTGCCGCTCCATGTCGAGCATGGCGTCGATACTCATTGGTCGATGGCCCGACATCTTGAATACAGGACGGAACCGGCCGTTTTTGGTGGTTTGTTTGTTTTCAGGGTCGATAGTAGAGGAAGTTGGGTAGGCGTCCTTGTAAATGCCTAAGATCTTTCGACTGGTTTGAGATTAATCTGTATGTATGGTTTGGAAAGTCAAGCTTGGAGGCGTCAGAGGCTTGCCACGGAGAGAGGAGCAGTATTGGTTGCTGGGAGATGTAGAGACAGAGAAAAGTAGGCGGGATTTATCGAGAAATTCTTCGGAGAAC